>NC_041392.1:665091336-665217184 GCF_002162155.2 Triticum dicoccoides | reverse complement strand
TCCCACCCCTGCCACACACCTCTCCCTCCCCGGCGGGCCATCCCACCCCCGCTGCGCACCTCTCCCTCCCCGAGCGAGCCACCCCACCCCGCCGCGTGCACCTCCCTCCCCGGTTAACCACCTTCTTCCCCTAGTGAGGCTGCCCCTGGTTCCCCTCCGGCGGCAAGGACAGAGCAGGACGCAGCGGCGGTGCTGGGCGCAGACTCGGCGTCGCTGACGGCGCTGCTGGGGGACCTGGCGTCGCCGGCCAATGAGGCGCGGTCGCGGGTGGAGCGGACGTTCCATGCCCTCCGCGCGTCGCACACGTACGCCCTCGCGCTGCGCCTCGCACACCTGCTGCTCTCCCCGGCGCACCCCGCGGCGCCCATGGCCGCCGTGCTCCTCCGCCGCCTCATCTTCCCGGGCTCCCAGGCCTTCGTCTACCCGACGCTCGCCCCGGCCACGTAGTCCTCGCTCCACGTGCTCCTCCTGTCCGCCGCCTCCGCGCCCGGACTCTCCAGGTTGTATTATTCTCCTCTCGCTGGCGAGGAGATTGAATGAATTTTTGACCTGCTGAGTGGAGAATTATGGGAAGTACAAGGGTAGCAGTAATGAGAAGTACATACAATATTTAGGTAGAAGTACAGAGCAGTACAACATGCGAGCGAGGAAGTACCTGCTGAGAATTATTCCTTGTAGGGAGTCAGTACCATAGTTACACCGAGAGAAGTACCGAGTAGTTTGAAGTAGCAGTACAGGGTGTCCTTTATGCTAATTTGGTACTCATCTTTTGCAGCTGCTACTTGGAGCTGTGGAATTAGCAAAGCTTAGGGAAGTGCAAAAAGGTTCTCTGTAGTGAAGAGTAGCAGTAAAGAATATCTTGAAGCAGCAGTGCAGATAAAAATGCAAAACTAGCCTTAATAAAAATTGTGTAATTGAGAAGTACAAACCCTATAAGATCAAGAAGTACGAAAACTGATATTCCCAAGAAGTACAAGATACATGTCGAAGGAAACTGACGTATGTAAAATAATTTACGAGCAATACAAATTAATCATTTTGAGTAATACAAAAAAATATTATTGCAGAGCAGTACGAAACTCGTATTCTACGGGTGCGGGGTTATTACGGGTTCCAATGTCGAGCACAAGCACGAGATCCTTCTCTAGCGAGAGGTGTGAGGGTAAAATGTACTTCTCTTCATCGTGGTATTATGTGGCATTCTTTTTACTCCGGCGGGCGGCGAGGAGATTGAATGAAATTTTGACCTGCTGAGTGGAGAATTACGGGAAGTACAAAGGTAGCAGTAATGGAAAGTACATACAATATTTAGGTAGATGTTCAGAGCAGTACAACATGCGAGGGAGGAAGTACCTGCTGAGAATTATTCCTGCTAGGGAGGCAGTACCATAGTTACACTGAGAGAAGTACTGTAACGCCCTCGATGCGGCTATATCTCCCACGTGTCGAAGCACGACTTAGAGGCATAACCGCATTGAAAGCAATGTCGCAAGTGAGGTAATCTTCACACAACCCACGTAATACATAAGGGAAAAGATACATAGTTGGCTTACAATCGCCACTTCACACAATTACATGAATAAAGCATTACATCAACCAAATACAATCAAGGTCCGACTACGGAACTAAAATAAAAGAAGAACCCCAAATGCGACAAGGTTCCCGATCGACCCCAACTGGGCTCCACTACTGATCAACTAGAACGAAACAACACAAAGGACAAGATCTTCATCGAGCTCCTCCTGAGCTTGGTTGCGTCATCTGCACGGACTCATCGGCACCTTTGTCCTTTAATTATATTTTTTTTAAATAATACCCAGTCGGCCTACTGTTGGCCGATTGGATCCAGTCGGCCTGCTGCTGGCCGATTGGATCCAGTCGGCCTGTTGCTGGCCGATTGGACCCCAGTCGGCCCACTGTATGCTGATTGGATCCAGTCGGCCCACTGCTGGCCGATTGGCTCCCAGTCCGTTTCCTCTAGGCCGACAGGTGCATGCAGCCATTTATCTTTGAAATGAATATTTGAAAAATGTTGAAGAAGTATTTAAAAAAATGTTGATTATGCATATAAAAATGTTAATCAAGCATTTGAAAAAACAATATTGAACAAGTATTTGAAAAATGTTGAAAAAATATTTGAAACTGTTGAATAGGTATTTGAAAAATGTTGAAGAAGTATTTTCAAAAATGTTCACCATGTATAAAAAAAATATTAATCTAGCATTTGCAAAAAATATTAAACAATTATTTGAAAAAAGGCTAAACAAGTATTTGAAAAAATGTTGATGATGTATATAAAAATGTTGAACAAGTATTTGTAAAAATGTTGATCAATATAAAAATATTGATCATGTATATTATACACATGTTAAACATTTTCTCAAATACTTGTTCAATTTTTTTAAATACTTGTTTAACATTTTATCAAATACTTGTTCAACATTTTTATATACATGATCAACATTTTTTAAAATACTTTTTTAACATTTTTATATACATGATCAACATTTTTTTAGAATACTTGTTTCATATTTTTATATACATGATCAACTGTTTTTTTAAAATACTTCTTTAACATTTCTCAAATACCTATTCAACATTTCTTAAATAATTTTTCAATATTTTTTAAATACTTGTTCAACATTTTTTTTCAAATGCTTGACTAACATTTTTATATGCATGATCAACATTTTTTAAGTACTTCTTCAACATTTCTCAAATACTGATTCCAGAGATAAATGGGTGCATGCACCTGTCGACCTAAAGGAAATAGACTGGGAGCCAATCGGCCAGCAGTGGGCCGACTGGATCCAATCAGCGTACAGTGGGCCTACTAGGGTCCAATCGGCCAGCAGCAGGTCGACTGGATCCAATCGGCCAACAGTAGGCCGACAGGATATTATTTTTGAAAAATATAATTACGGCATAATATTTCTGAAATTTAATAAAAAAGATGTATTATTTAAAAAAAATTGGCCTAATTATTGTCATACAATCTGCATGTATGTATATGGTACAAAACTCTTCGCTAGAATTTACTACCTTTTGGATTACGCATGCACATGTCGTTGAATATGTTTTAATGATTCTTGCAAGTGTGGAATTTATATTCATTATGCTTACACGCATATAGTGTATGTACATCTATAGATTATTTTTTATTCAGCCTTTAGCTGCAGATTGAGTTATTTGTGCATGAATGAGAAATAATAGTTAGTACGCCTCATCTCCTATCGTATTATTATTGATATTTCAGAAGGTAATTAGAGGCAAGATTCTCTAAGTTTCTCAAAATCATATTTAAAAACTGCTATATGCTTCAGGTGAATACATATCTTCTGAGATTCTTCGAGGAGAGAGATTGCTCGGTTAATTTCTTACAATGTTTAGATTCCTGTTTGACTCGACTTGATGCATGCCAGCTGCAGGTCATATACCTGGCAATAGTAATTTTTGGAACATGGGACTCGATTTCCATCTTTAACATGCCTATTCTATATGTTGCCAGGATGTTCCCCTTCTGCTTTTAATGTATAATTTGTTGTCAGTCACTACTTACCCCTGGAACTTGCAACTGCTATTCTATTTAACATTTTTGAAAAACGTATTAATTTATCATCTTGCTTTTGTTTTTTTGTATGGACAACCAAGCAAAAAATAGTATCAGTTGTTTCAATTTCAGAACATGACAGATTTTATGATCGTTTAGTTATCAGATGCTTAATAACATAGACTATTAATACCCAATTTTTTTATTTTTTTAAGCATTGGAATTTCTTTCTGATGTGGCACATGTAATGTTTCCTTTTGCGTTTAGCATCAGTTTTAATTACATTGGATGTCCGCTGCAATTTCCTGCACCTAGACTCTTCTATTCCATCTAAAGAAAATACACTCCACTCTAGGTACAATCTTCTACCAAACCATTGCTCATTGTGGTGTATTCTCTCCTTAGTCGACATAACAAAAACCGAGTCCTGGGCACTAGAAAGAGAAAGGTCGTCGGTGAAGAGATAAAAGATGACACTTACTCAGGACTGTGGTGGATAATGCAGAGGTTTCAAACGGTCAACCTGAGCCATGGGAGAAGGACCTGTATGGCCAATATGCATGCCCCATAAACAACACAACTTGAATCTCATCATTAGAGACAAGGCCAAGGACGAGATTGATCTTTTACTAAGGTACTAACATTTTCGTTTGCTGCATACACAGAAATAAGGGTCCAATATTTTTGTAAACTAAAGAGACTACCCTACCTGTTTGTTTGTAACAATAACTGATAATTACAGATGTAGCAGACATGTAAACTGCAGGTGCAGGCATCTAAACTAGAGAAAAGGAGGAATGTCCTTAAGTGTTATTAGTCATAAAATATACTTGCATGTTATTAAATTATTCTCTTACACTGGTTTGTGAGCCTATACTGACCTAGGTTGCTGCACGTACGATTAGCACTATATATTCAAGTTTTCACATGATAGCTCTTTCCTGGCTTCAAACTAATTGAAGTATTTTTCATAAAGCTCAAATAATTTGTTTAGCCTATTTCTAGCCTGTATATCTCCTCCATGCCTCAATACACATGTACCTTGCTAGCTAAGGGCAAAGAAACGTTGCCAGGCAGACCACCATCCAATTTGCTGTTCTTGATCATCATCGTTATGGGGTTTGGACGAAACCACGGAAACATGAGAAAGGCCGTACAAGCATGTAATTTCTACATTTGTCATTTATTTGTCACATATTTACCATGATATGATTTGATTTGATTTCTTCTGTATGTTCATAGCCGGGTTCTTATTTTTGACAATAGCAACTACGCCCATCATGTCATGTGACAATTCAATTGCAGGGCTTCGATGAAGATATATATACCACCCGATCTATTTATTCCTCACCGTGTTGTATTCGTTTATTTCCCTGTATGGACACTCATGGACTGATTGGGTTCCATTTCTTCAGTCTCATAGCCCAATTCGCTTGCTGTTGTTCAGGTCTTCATGTTCTAATCAGTGGTGGAAGGAAATTTGCACATACTTAATACAAAGGAATGAATATCGCCCCAATGTTGGTTAGGGTAGCTATCTTTTTTAAATTTTATTTAATAAAGTTTAGTAATGCAGTTGGCACCAAAGAACACAAAAACGATTATAAGGTAAAATATCGATATTGGAGTGGCACCAAAGAAAATAAAAACACTACAAGTCACTTGAAAAATTTGATGTCCGTTTGCAATGTCAACATAATTTCTGAGACATTTTATGTGTTCCTTTACCAAAGTCTACGGTAAAATAGAAATGGTAACAACCTGCTTTTGTTTTTTAGGTAAAAATTTTCATGGGAAGGACGAGTGGAAAGTTTTGGTCTGATCAAGCTTGCGTTTGGTTGACATTACTATTTAGACTCTGCTGAAATTCTAACGTACGACAGAGACAAACAAATAGTATATCAAGACAATTGTCCAGTAAGACTGAGTTACAATGGCTTATTCAAGAAGATTATTTCTTGCAATGCGACATTATAACAACTTAGATCGATTTGCATAAGGGAAAATGTTAACACATAAAATGCTACGAGTATTAATTTCCTGCTCAAGGACAAAGACTAGCATAACATAGGATACACTTAAAAAAGTATAATAAATTCCACTATTTACTGTATGAAGAACATGTGGAAGTGTAGTATGCTTAGCCTACTTGCTCATTAGGAATGATTAGGCTCATTAGTAGTTAGTCTATTAAAGATTTCTCCTAAACCTCTCAATATATAATGTTACAGTTTATCGTTTAGAGTATAACACACAACTACAAAGCTTCCAGTGAAACATTTGTCTTGGAAGCATTGCAAAGTGCAATCTCAAGTTTCAATCTTTTGTATATGTCACAATTTTTTTTTGGTCCATCTCAGGAATAAACTTCTTCAAAGTACCTACTTAGTAATTATATTATTAAAAGTGCACACAAACTAGCCCGTGCACATGCACGGGTTGACGACTAGTAGTATAAGTGTGTGACGTGTGAGCTAAAATAAAAGGTGCGCGACGTCTTTTGTTTTTTAGAAGTTCTGAGGGTAGGGTGTGAAGAGCACATATGTGTGTGACATCTACCTGCAGATAGACGGTGGGTGCGAGAGGACTCGGGAGAGTCGTGACTCGTGAAGGTGGATGTGTGCGTGAGAGAGAGGGGACACGTATCAATGCAATGCATGTGTCCGTAAATCATTATCCGACAAACGTTCGCCACAAGCCGTTTCCTGACGAACGCTATAAGAACCGTTAGATCGGCATCCGAGAGTTTTAGTTTTGCCAAGTCATTTAAAAAAGCAGCCACTCCTCCTACACACAAATCTTCCACGTGAGTGTTAGCAACTGTCGTATGCTCCTCCCTTCGTTCCAAAATGCAGTGCATATAGCTTTATTGAAAATTCGAACCTCGCAAACTTTTACCGAGTTTTCGTGTAATGCAGATCTAAAATACCCAGTATATATCATCTCATTCATTTTCGAGAGGTAACTATAAAGATGGGGGAGGAGTCTACAAACAAAGACCGTCGTATCACCTGCAGCAATTTCAACCATCCTTTGGTGTGGAGGAATATCATAGAAACTCTATATGATATGATTTTTATAGGATTTTTTCCTTTAGAGCCAATTGGTTCATAGGAATAGATTCATATACTCCATATTTCAAAGGAAATATACATGATATCATTTTTATAGCTTTAGAGCCACTTGGTTCATATGAATGGATTCCTATACTCCTATAATTTCAAAGGAAAATAAATATTAGCGTATATTCAATAGAAAAGTTCCTATGATGTGAACCAAATGACATCTCTTTTCTAATCCCTCCTCATAGGAATTGAGATACATGTCATCTCTAGATTCAATAGAAAAGTTCCTATGACGTGAACCAAATGACATCTCTTTTCCAATCCCTACTCATAGGAATTGAGATACATACCATCTCTTTCCCTACAATTTTCATGTATACATCTTCTATTCCTAAATAGCTAGTACAAGCCACTAGTAACTTTTTTCCTAGACATGCAACTATGGCACAAGAACACATCATGCATGCAAGTCATAAATCACATTGTTTTTCTACTCTATATGCATGCAAGTACCACATCATCAATTCGTGCATGTTACTCATAAGTTATTTCTTGCACTAAATTTTGTATTGACAATGTATGTGCTGGCCACGTGCACACATATGTAGTTCACATTCACATTTTTGTTAGAAATGTCATTCTTTTAACTGCAATTCATTTTTTTCTCTTTGTACTCCCTCCGTCTAGGTGTGTAAGTCATCTGCCGAAAACCAAATAATCCCAAGACACTTAGGCACGGCACATTAACTCCCTCCCCATTTCTTGTTTTGTGACATATCAACCAATAAGAGATGTGGGTTGTGCATGCTTTCAATGGCTTGAGACTTTCAAACATGACATGCAGTGGTTAATTTATTGCATGGCATGCTATTAACTAGCAAAAAAACCTAAGATGACTTATACACCTAGACGGAGGGAGTATTATATTTTTTTTTCATTTTAAGCATACATTCACTTCCCATTAGTTATAGATGTTTTTGGAGGAACTTTTATGCATTATCTATACACCTATATAGTGTGCGAATAACTTTGAAAGATGGTCGTTGGATGAAGCCAATTTGATAGTGCAGAGATGGCAAATCCGAGCACTACTGGCCGTTGGATATCATCAACATTCCACCAGATTCTGCCACATGTACAATCTAGAAGACTCCATGTTTGAACTTAAGCATAATGCACAAACCTCCAAACACAAGCACTTGTCCTTTGTTCTAGAATCTTTCATGTCATAATTGCCCAAACTTTTTTTATAAATGAATTGCCATTATTTGTTTTTTTTTACTTTATGCTTTACAATGCACAATCCCATGAATCTTAACCTTTTTATAAAACTAATTGATTTTGAATGAGATGAACTATAAGAACTAAATGAACATCTACATCATTCATATATGACTCAAAGCTTTACATGCTATAGTGTGTATTTATTCATAATTTGGTTTCCAAATCTCATGCGTTCAATGCATGTATGTACCTCACTAGTTTTGAGTAGAGTAGCAAATTTCACGCGGCCGCGGGTATATGAAAATGCAGGGCCCATGTATCATTGCATTTCGGTCGAATCTTGCTACCTCTTGAGCATGCGTTGGTTTTCCCTTGAAGAGGAAAGGGCGATGCAGCAAAGTATCGTAAGTATTTCCCTCAGTTTTGAGAACCAAGGTACCAATCCAGTAGGAGACAACGTTCAAGTCACCTAGTACCTGCACAAACAATCAAGAACCTTGCAACCAACGCGATAAAGGGGTTGTCAATCCCTTCACGGCCACTTGCAAAAGTGAGATCTGATAAAGATAATAAGATAAATATTTTGGTATTTTTGTTGTATAGATTGGAAAGTAAAGATTGCAAAATAATAAAATGAGATGTGATGTAAACAAAAGAGATGCAATATAATAAGAAAGAGACCCGGGGGGGCATAGGTTTCACTAGTGGCTTCTCTCGAGATAGCATAAATTACGGTGGGTGAACAAATTACTGCCGAGCAATTGGTAGAAGAGCGCATAATTATGAGAATATCTAGGCAATGATTATGATTATATGCATCACATCCGTGTCAAGTAGATCGAAACGATTCTGCATCTACTACTATTACTCCACACATCGACCACTATCCAACATGCATCTAGAGTATTAAGTTCATAAGAACAGAGTAACGCATTAGGCAAGATGACATGATGTAGAGGGATAAACTCAAGAAATATGATATAAACCCCATCTTTTTATCCTCGACGGCAACAATACAATACGTGTCTTGCTGCCCCTACTGTCACTGGGAAAGGACACCGCAAGATTGAACCAAAGCTAAGCACTTCTCCCATTGCAAGAAAGATCAATCTAGTAGGCCAAACTAAATCGATAATTCGAAGAGACTTTTAAAGATAACAAATCATGCATATAAGAATTGAAAGAAGAACCAAATAATATTCATAGATAATCTTGATCATAAATCCATAATTCATCGGATCTCGGCAAACACACCGCAAAAGAGTATTACATCGAATAGATCTCCAAGAACATCGAGGAGTACTTTGTATTGAGAATCAAAGAGAGAGAAGAAGCCATCTAGCTAATAATTATCGACCCGAAGGTCTGTGGTAAACTACTCACGCTTCAATGGAGAGGCTATGGTGTAGATGTAGAAGCCCTCCGTGATCGATTTCCCCTCTGGCAGATCGCCGGAAAAGGCCCCAGATGGGATCTCACGGGTACAGAAGGTTGCGGCGGTGGAAAAGTGGTTTCATGGCTCTCCTGGATGTTTTTAGGGTACAAGAGTATATATAGGCGAAAGAAGTATGTCGGTGGAGCTCCGTGGGGCCCATGAGGCTGGGGGCACACCTACCTGCCTCGTGGCTGCCTTGCGGACTTCTAGACTTCCACTCCAAATCTCCTGGATTGCATTTTTCCAAGAAAGATCCTCGCGAAGGTTTCATTCCGTTTGGATTACGTTTGACATTCCTTTTCTGTGAAACACTAAAATAGGCAAAAAAACAGAAACTGGCACTGGGCCTTCGGTTAATAGGTTAGTCCCAAAAATAATATCAAAGAGCATATTAAAGCCCATTAAACATCCAAAACAAATAATATAATAGCATGGAACAATAAAAAATTATAGATACGTTGCAGACGTATCAAACCTACGTCCACAATTTTTTGTATGTATATCTCCACTGGTCCCCGAACCCAAAATGCTGCCTCGTTCCCGTAAAACCAAGCAGCCCACACATATTAAAGCGTCGACTCGAACTCAATCCCTCTCCTGTTTAGGCTGGTCGTAATGGTGAGTATCATGTACTAGTATCATGCATATGATACTAGTGTATGATACTACATCTGTAGTGCATACTATCATATGTTAGTATCATAGATGACTTCATTTATTGACATGCATGACACATAGTAGTACAACATTTAATATGATGCGGTATCATGATATGATACTCAACCCTCTCTTTCTTCATTTAATTTTATGCCACCTCATCAAATTTGCCTAGTTGGCATGCAAGATACTACTTATGATACTCTCATTACAACCAACCTTACTACGACGTGGCCTCGCACGCCGTAGTACTCCTACAAACCCTACCGCCGCACGCATCATCGGTTTTCTTCAAGAGGACGGGGGAGAAGCGGATTTGTAGTGGAGGCGCTTTCAAAAAAAGGATTTGTAGTGGAGGCCCCTACCCTAGGGTGCCCTAGGTAGCTGCCGCTCGCATCATTGGTTTTCTCTTTTCTTTATGCTCTTGCGCCCTAGAGTGAAATGATGGTTGCTTCGTCCGTCCAGCTTAGTGCGGGAAAGATGGGGCTGTGTGATTTAACCCCTCATCGCACATTTACTACTACTGCGGCGCTACGCCCGGGGTGCCTCCAAGTCCAACCACCGCTCCGAACTATAATTTGGTGCATCGCACGTGGAACAAGACGGTGGATGAGGATCCTCAAAAAAAGGAAAAAAGACGATGGATGAGCCACATGTCGGCCAAACGGGTCCTGTTAAGTGTGTCGCCATTTTATGTGCGGACCGACCCTACTTGAGTTGCTACGCCAACATGACAGGAGCAGCCTACAACTTGGTTTTGCTCCTTGGTGAATCCCGACTATATTGATCTAAAAAGATACGTATTGTACTACCCTCTCCGTCTCGATTTATAGGGCGTGCACGTAGTTCTAGGTCATCCATTTGACTAACTAAATATGAGTTACTATGTCACAAAAATTATATCATTGGATTCTTAAGCGGATGTAGTTTCTAAACATATACTACCTTCGTCTCGGTGAATAAGTCATTCACGTAGTTCTAGGTCGACGATTTAACTATCTAAATATGTATTATATGTGACAAAAAAATATATTTGGAAAATACATTCGTGTAAAAATCTAGTGATATACTTTTCATGACATATAACACATATTTAATTCCTCAAATCGATGACCTAAAACTACGCAAATGACTTATTCACCTAGACGGAGGTAGTACTGTTCATCACATATATATCCAGTTAAATTCTCAACCTCGAACGACGTGCATGCCATGTAAACTGATACGGAGAAAATAGTAAAAATGAGGTGATTTTATCGAGCGATGGGCGGGGGAGCATGGCCTGTCATGCGGTCCCATGTGTCATGATGTACCAAGGCGATGCGCGTGTCCCTCTTGAGGCAGAACAATGGCAGAAGTAATACTACGAGGTTTTATTGAAGGAGATGATGGCGAAGCCAAGTGTGAAATAATGGTTGCTTCGTTCGTCTAGAAAGGCACTACTAGGGAAAACCTTATACACAGAATTTTACCAGCAGCGCGGTTCAAAAACAGACGCTACTGCTACAACAGCGCGGTTCAAAAACAGACGCTACTTAGCAGTAGCGCGCTTCGAAAAGGCACGCTACTAATACTCAGGTAGCAGTAGTGCGCTAGGGGAAAAGAGCTCTACTACTATAATTGCCAGGGCGTTGCCTCCAAACTATGTATTGTAGCAGCGCCCTTCCTACATACGCGCTACTGCTAACGTACTTAGCAGTAGCGCGTTACGCCAATACTCGCTACTCCTAAAGTCTCATTCCCTCTTGCACCTAAGTTTAGTTCCATACTGCTAAGCGAACATGGCGTTTACTACCTTAAATACGTTACTTCTCAAACCATCACAAGCACTTCTTTACGTAGTATTTTTCATATCAACTCAGCCAAGGATTCATAATGTCTTTCCATTGTAAGTGAGCATGACACGTATTGGTAAACGAAAGCTAGATACTGCAGCTACGTCAAAGAAGGAAACCTTTAGTCCTGATTTCAAAAAAATAAACTTTTACCCCTTAATTCCAATCAGATCAGTATAACTGGCATCGGCTCGGCTCCAACTCTGGAAAGTATGCCCGAGATCCCATCTGGGCCAGCATCGGCGGAAGCTGTCCAAGCTTCATGAGACTTGAGAAGAACCTCATGGGCATCCTAGACAAGATGCCGTTGGCTGGGCCGCTCGTTGCAACACAAGAACAACGTTGTAGGAGAAGGCCACCATCCTCACAGGAATTGCAAGATCTCCGGCGAGAGGGACGGCAAGGCTGACCCCGACGCACCTCGAAACAGAGGCAGACACCGATGCCATGAGTGCTGCCTCGTCGAACAGACATCCGGCGTGCCACTGGACAGCAGACTGTGTCCCACTACTCGACATCATCGTCACCGTTGAACAACCTAGAAGTTCTTGCCGGAGCGACCCCGACTCCGTTGGAATTGTGAGTTCTACCGGCTTGGACAGCAATCACCTCCAAAATCACAACAACGGCCACTACAAGCACTGTCGGGAGTTGGGACATGAGCAGCGTGACAGCAGCATGCCAAGAGGGAGCAGAGGAAAGGAACTTGTGGGCTCGCTTAGGCTGCTGGTGCAGAGCGAGCTGCGTGTGGCGGCCGCCGGCCGCGAACCGCAGCTGATGCAGCAGTGGATGCGTATGCGTGGCGCGTGGTAACGAGCTGGAGGAAGAGCACGTACAGCTGCAGCGGCCCAATCCAAATTCGTAGGAGTGGTTCTTGCCAAGAGGACAACACGAATATGTAAAGTGGAAAGCGGGCCGATATAAAAAGCTTCCGCCGCGAAAGACTCCGGCAGCGCAACCGGCTCCGATGGGACTGCGAGGGACTGTGTGGTATTACAGCACGTACGTGGTGCATTGAATGTGATTAAGTTGATTCAGAGTCTGGTCTGAAAAGAGATTAGTGGTTTGCTAAAGTCTTATTTTCTTTAACCATAGCACGCACATTGGACCAGCCTTGACGAAGTCATTGGTCTTTTCTTCTGTGTAAAAAATGTGAACAAGATGGATGAGCTCCTAGGTAAACGAAATCTACTTTCACATGTCAAAACTTTGTATTTTTTTAGTCGTACGCACATTTGTCTTTTGTATGTGCAAAATTCCACGAAAGGTGATGAGATTTGTGTGACGTTCTAAAATAAATTTTCTTGATCATGAGGTTGTTTCCTCCAGAACATTCAAATATTTTTCTACCATAAACAAACTTTTGTATGCAAATTTACACGTACTTGAAGCATGCATGACTATGTACACGTACATGCAAACAATCCAGTTGGTACTGTCAAGTTTCTTTTTGTAATTTTTTTCGAAAGATACAGCAAATTGCTAGCTTGATTCAGATTTAACAGAAAGCAGCGGAAGAACAACATGGTGAAGATCCGAAGATCAAAAAGAGAAAGAAAAAAAATACTGCAGCCCTAATAGCTGCAGAGAGCTACACCCACCACAAACAACATGACTACACAATCGAAGCACCTATCCTAAACTAAGCATCTATCACGGGCGGAGCCGCATGCTCCAGCATCATAGGACCAGCGCGCAGGGCCTGCGCGCGTCAAACACACCACAGATCTGGCCAGGTTCGACCAGATCCGGTCGCCACACGCCGGAGGGGCGCCGCCCTGCCAGCCCACGCCGAATCCGAGGCACCTCCACGCGCCCTCGCCTGGCCGCCACCACGCCAGGCCACGCCCACCCTGGGCCGCGCCCGCGCGCGCCCTCGCCTGGCCGCCACCGGGCCAGGCCGTGCACCACGCCCGCTCGCCCCTGGACGCGCACCGTCGCCGGCGCCAGATCCGCTCGCCTGGCCGCCTCCGCGGCAGGCCGCGCCACGCCCTCGCCGGCGCCAAATCCGCCCTCACCTGGCCGCCCCCACGCCAGATCCACTCGCCTGCACACCGTACCTGGCCATGCGCGCCACCACGGGAGTCGGACGTCCAGCGCCGCCCGCGCCTCGTGGGGAGGGGAGGACCCCGCCGCCGTCGACACACCCACGGGCTTTGCCCGGCGCCGTCCCCTGGCGGCGGCGAGGGAAGGGGAGGCGAAGGTGTGGGAGGCGGTGGCGACAAGCTGGGGTTTCGCCCGGCCGCTCGCGGGAGCGGCGCGAGCGAAAGTTAGGACGAGTCGTCAAGGCCCTTTTTTTGTGAATTTATATTCCCTTAATTATTAGGTTTATGATAGGATGAAAGAATTGGATGTGACGGTAGGTGAGGAATGTACAAAATAGGACTAAAATATTTGATGGTTAAGGAGGGAAGGATCTCCAATGAAAGTATGGTCTATCAGCGTAGACTAGACAAAAGCAGTTGTGCGATCGTCAATACATAGTATAAAATAAATATGAGCTCGAAGATGTCGTCCAAAACTGACAACACGAAATCATATGGCAAGACATCAGGAATGGCCGCAAATGCTCAATAGGATGGGTAAAAGTGTGGAATGGCAGCGAACCACAAGTGGTTTACACATAATGAAACAATACATTTGTGCATCAAATTATATGTTTGATAAAACTAATAATATAGTATAGGAATGCATATTATGACATCAATTAATTGCATATATTATTGATAAGGCTAGAGTACTAGCACACTCCACTTCTCTATCAATGTACCTATCACCTAACCTATAGTCATCATACACCTACTTCAATGGCGTACTAGGAGATAGGCTTGAAGAATTAAGCAAAGTATGTTTTTAAAATCGAGTTTGATGCACCGACTGAAGACAGCAAAATGGACAAATGGAAGAATAGCAAGTGACCAGAGACTACGACTACATGTATTTTATAATGACGATGACTGACGAAACATGCCAGCCAAGGAGAATATCATAGCTTCGTGGCTGAAGAAGGTAGGAGAGGAGCGAAGATACAAAAAAATGATGTACACATATTTAAATAATAAAGCTATACCAAGGTAGCCTCCAATGCATACATTGTCACAACACTTAAATGTAACGTATTGTTATCTAAAATAAATAAATAGTAAATAAAAAATCTAGCCACGCAAATGCGCGGGTGGACCGGCTAGTTTATATTAAACCATCTATCAATTCTCATTGCAGCTAAGTGTCAGGACCCGATCCTAAGTCACACTGATTTAGCAATCTAGCATGTAACACATCATGTCACTTTGCGGCCTCGCGCACGGTATTCCTACGAGTGACACCTTACCTTGTCCGGGACCGTTTGCGTCTTTTGGTTCACGTATATGATAGTGTCGCTAGCATCCATATGACAGAGAACCTGGGCCGACATGACTAGTCGTGAATCCAAAGTGGCACTAACTTACAGGAACAAGCATACATGACCCATCAATGAACGTGTCGGTCATCAACGTATGAACCCAAGTCGTAGCAAGCCACAAGGACTTAAGGGAACTACGTGTGACATTTCCCCGAAGAGACAGACACAGGAACGAAGAAGGACACAAGCCGGCCAGCCTAAGTGTTCCCGAGCAGTAGCAAGCTACCATGGCTCAGTGGAAGCACTACGAGACATTTCCCGGTAAGAGAGGCTACCAAGGATAAATAACTAGGTTGTCGGATCCCACACATACCAAGCATTTCAATAACATACACACAATATGCTTGATATGTGCAAATACAACATGGCATCACAACAAAACTCTACGACTCAAAGTATTTATTCATTAGCCTCCGAGGATCCACATATTACAAACATGGGTCTGACGACCCGGCATTGAAGTCATACAATCAACAAGCACATGCGGAAGCTTAACTTGTCTGAGTACAAACAACTACAAATGAAAAAGGCTGAGAAGCCTGACTATCTAAAAGACCCTGCCGAGGTAACAAGCTAAACGTCGAAGTCCACGCGGAACTACTAGTGAGACTAAAGTCTCTCTACAAAAACATAAATTAAGCAAACGTGAGTACAAATGTATCCATCAAGACTTACATCAGAACTAGCTACATATGTATCAGTATCAACAAAGGGGGTGGTGGAGTTTAACTGCAGCAAGCCAGCTTTGACTCGGTGGCTATCCTAGACTGCGAATGCAAGTAACTCTTTTGAGGTGGCGCACACGAGTCCACATATTCACCATATCAATACACCACTATGGATCCGCTCCAGTCTCCCTACGAGAACGCCATCCATAGCACTCACGCTTATCTTGCGCATTTTAGAGTATCCACTTTCACTTGTCTATGAACTATATAGGAAACCCAGAGGTCCTTTACCGCGGACGTGACTATTCAAGTAGATCAGTTATAACCTTGCAGGGGTGTACTTCTTCACACACGCTCTCGCCACTTACCACCATGTACACATCGTGTATCTCGACAACCTTCAAGCGGAAGCCTGGCGAGGGAGTCGGCCATGACCTGACTAAACACTCAAGTCTCTAGTCTAGGTTTATCGCCTATTTGGTATCCATCTGCAAGGAGATTGTCGGGGAAACTGATCATCGAACACCTATGGGGCCGGCGGACCGGGCCCCTTTCGGTTCGGCGGGGGGCGGAGATCGCACGAAGAGCAGATCGAGGCGAGGCACACGAGCAGTTTACCCAGCTTCGGAGCTCTCCGGAGAGATAACACTCCTACTGCTGCTTGTCTGGTTGTATTATCTGGTGTTCTTGCTCTCCAAAGCGAGAGTGTGATGTTCTCTGGGCTACGGATGGATCGAAGCAAACTGCCTGAGGCCCCGAACCTATGAGCCGAACCCCCTTCACGTTGCGCATGGGCCTCCTTTTATACGCTAAAGGGGTCACCGACAGGTGGCAACGCAGAGGAGGGTAAAAGCGTAAAAAGCGAGGTAGTTGATACAGTTGCTTGCACAGTGCACCCTACCTAATCCTGACGGCAGGGGACAAGGGCATTAAATGCCCGTCTGAGTCGCCCGAACAGTGCAGAAAAGGACCATTAGGGGCGCCACCGTTCGCCACGATGACAATCTTGTCAGCTTCGCATGCCACTGCGCACCGCTGGCTGCACAGCCTCCCGCCACGTACGCCCGGAGAGGCCCCCAGAGCGACACGTTGGTGGATGCGCTGGAGCGTGGGCGCAGAGTGGCCGCCTGCCGCGGCAAGCGCCTTGCAGCTGTTGTTATCTTGTCGGGTCCGGAAGCTTGTCGCTCACCGGGCTTCGAGGTACCTTGGTTTGTCTTCCCGGCAAGCTCCTCTTGCCGGGGCCTTGTTGCCTTGCCGGAGCGCGTGGCGCGTCGCGGCAAGTTCATTGGAGCGCCCTGGTTGGCCTTCCCGGCAAGCTCCTCTTGCCGGGGTCTTGTCTCCTTAGCTTAAATACTTTGTTCTTGGATGGATCCAAGGGAACCTTGGGGGATCTTGGTGATCACCCGGCAAGCCTTTGCCGCGGGGTGCTGCAACTGCCCGTGCACAAGTTCGGGGTACTAGGGTACCCCTAATCTAGTACACCGACAGGAGCCCCCGGGCTTGGGCCAGACACGGTGCCGAGCGCTGTTGGGCCAGGCCCAATACAGGGCACGGGCACACGCGGGCTGGGCCACGCCAAATCTTGTTCAGTATCCACCGCACTCTCCCATAACGGCACGCGTTGAATGCGGCATCGTGGGAGAGATCGTGGGTGGTTGTTTAAGCGGAAGGCCGAAACGTCCGCCCCGTCCCTCTTTATAAGCAGAGGAAACAGGGGCAGTTCGTTCCCCCTCGCTGCTTGCTGCTACTCCTTCTTCACAAACTCCGCCACTCCCCCCTTCTTCTCGAAGCCGAGAGAGCAGCGCTCCGCCCCCCCCCCATTGCCACCAGCATCACCATGCCGTCGACCTTCTCCACCACCTCCGCCATGGCCCCGAAAGCCGACAAGGGAAAGGGCGTGAAGTCGGCCGAGGCGCAGCGGCTCGCGGCGCTGCGGAAGGAGCGGGCGATCTTCACCCCCCAGCTCGGCGTGCAGGAGCCGAGGGAGTACTTCTACCTCTTTTGGGCGACGGAGACGCGTGCGCATCCGCGCACGAGGGTACTCCCGGCCGCTGCCTCGAAGTCGGCTCCAAATGGGTACCCGTTCTTCCCGCTATTCTTCTACTGCGGGCTCTGCCCGCCCTTCTCAGAGTTCTTTTGTGACATTATGAACACGTATGGCTTCCGCCTCCTTGACTTCACCCCCAATGCTGTCTTGACCATGGCAGTTTTCGCACACTTGTGCGAAAACTTTGTCGGAGTCCACCCTAGTGTAGCCCTTTTCCACCACTTCTTCATACCTCGGGTAGAGAGAGGAGAGCTGCTTGCCAGAGGGATTGCCTGGGTCTCGAGAGTCGGCAAGAAAGATGTGTACTTGGAGGGTGAGCTCCGCAGCAAGTGGGAGGAGTGGAGAGCGGAGTGGTGTTGGATCGTCGAGGAGGATCCGCAGCCCTTCACCGCCGTGCGCCAAACTCCAATAGTGCGCGGCAATGACTGGAGCAACGTGGCCCCGGAAGACGAGAGGCTGAAGATCGCCATCACTAGGATTCTTTGCCTCAGGCTTGCCGGGCTCACCGTAGGTGCTGTCGGGGCAGATTTCCTCCGCCGCCGCATTGCCCCCCTGCAGGAGAGGAGGAGGCCCGCCTGGGAATTTAAGAATTCGGCGAACATCATGAGGCTGCGGCCGGGCCTCAACTACAACTTCACTGTCTTGGAGTTGGATGCAATGCTCTTGGAGTTATTCAAACGCGACCCCCAGCACCCATTCACACTGCCGAGGGGCGTAGTTCCTTTGTGCAATAACTCTTCGCTTGACCGGATCCGCGCCATGATGCCGTTGTGCGATTCACACGGCATCGTCCCGACTTGGCAAGAGCCTAAGGACGACGTTGTGCGAGCGTTCTTCGACACCTTGGAGGAATTGTCGGTCCGCGCCGACGAGCAGAAGAGCCTCACCCGTGACACCACCGACGAGGAGCTGCAGCTCATCGCTACTAGGGCGGAAGAGGCTGCGGCCGCAGCTGCTGCGGGTGTGTTTGGGTTCACTGTGGAGGAGGCGAAGGCTGCAGAGGCGGCAAACCTTACCGAACGCGCGGAGTTCATGGGCGAGGAGGAGCCTACCGGTTCTGAAGCCGAGTCGAGCGAGGCCGGCGAGGAGGAGGCTGAACCTTCAGAGAGCTTGCCGCAGGCGGAGCCCCGGGCCCTGCCAAGGAGGCGCCTTCGCAGGGCCGGGGACGCAGCAGGGCGGCAGCCGGCTCCACAGCCACCGAGCCGCGCGACGCGCTCTACCGCGGCAAGTAGTGTTGCCACGGGAGCGCCTCACGCAACAGCGGCAACTGGAGCGGGATCTTCCCGGGCCACCGCCGCCGCCCCCGCCAAGCGGGCAAGGGATCCTACTCCTCCACCTCGCCGCACCGGAGGAGGGCCGGACTTCGATCTTTCCGCGCTCAGCTCCGATGAGGAGGAAGAAGAGTGAGTTTCTTTGGCGCCCTTATAATCCTTCAATCTTGCTGTTTATATCTTGAATCTGACTTGCTCCAATCTGGACTCTTTTCTTTTCAGAACATTGGCCCAGAGAGCGGCGAAGAGGGCCAAGGCCGCGGTGATCGTCATCGAGGATGACCCCATCGCGTCGGCAGGAGGTGGGTCCGAGACCACCTTGACGGACCCGGCAATCACCCCTCGTAGCAGCCCCCAGCGTAAGTTCATAGTTTAGCCTTCTGCTGTCGGGCGCGCCTGAGTGCTTTTTCCTTTGTTGATATCTTGCTTGTTGACTTGTGCAGGAGCCGAGCAGCCTCACCAGGAGCACCCGGAGGCTGGTCCCGAAGTGCCACCTGCTTCGACCGCGCCGCCAAGGGAGGAGTCCCCGGCAAGGGAGCGCTCTCCGGCAAGGGGGATTCTCCGGCAAGGGACGGTACTGTTGATCCTGCGACGACCGAGTCCGCAACTAAAGATCTTGGCGCAGGTAATCCACTTGCCCAGAAACTTTCCCTTGGGTTCTGCTTCTTCTGTTTTTCCTTTCTTGGATTTTTGATTGATTTTCCTCCCTTCTTCGTTCTTCAGACCCATCTTCGGCTACGCCAATGGAGACAGAGGGCGCCGGCGAGGAAGGTGCCGGTGTTGATGAGACCGCCGGCGAGGAGGCCGCCGGGGCTGCTACTGCGGAAGCCGGCGAGGGATCGGGCGATCGCACACTGACGACCCTGAGGCCGCAGGAGCGCCGGGCGCTGCACCGACCGCCGAACCCTCTGCCGCTTCCGCGGAGCCGGGCTCCGAGGAGCCCCAGCCCGCCGCCTACTTGCAGGCCGGTGACAACATCTTCATCAAGCTACCCTGGGCGTCGAGCTCCAGGGCGCCAGTCGAGGGGGAGATTTTTGACGGGGAGGTGCTCGCCTCTGCTGGGCTGTCATTGGTTGACGCGCCCGGCAGCAACAGCGGCGAGCCTGAGGAGGAGCAGCTGCTGCGGAAGCTGCTGTCACTCTACCGCACCCGGCAAGCCAAGCTGGCTTCCCGGGAAGCGCTTGTCGCGAAGGCGGGAGTTGACATGGAGAAGCGCGCGGAGGAGCTCCGGGGACAAAATCAAGAAGCTCTTCGATCCCTGGCGCAGGAGCGGGAGCGAGTAGACGAGGAGCGCATGGCCTTTCTTCTCGAGAAGGCCGAGGCTGAGGAGGAACAAAGGCTTGCTGCCGAGAGGCAGTCCGCGCGGGAAGGCGAGCTAGTGCAGCGGAAGGCCCACCTCGATAGCTACGAGGAAGAGCTCGCCGAGCGTGAGCGAGCACTTGGCGGGGCGCTCAAGGAGGCAAAGGATGCCGCGGCAACTGCAGAGGCCGCCAATAAGGAGCTAGAGGAGAAGGTGGCGTGGCTGGAGGCCGATATTGGGAAGAGCGGCGAGGAGATTGCTGCTCTCAAGCGTGAGCGCGAGAAGGATGCTGCCGCCCATGGTGAACTGCAAGGCCTTCTCGCTGAGAGGGGCAAGGAGCTCAGCGCTGCCAAGGATTCCAAAGCAGACCTGGAGCTGAAGCTGGCCATGCTGACGCAGACGCTGGAGGCCGCCAAGGAGCGGGAGAAGACCTTGGCGGAGAAGGTCAAGGCTGGCGCGGCGCTGCTGGAGAGCATTGCAGTCACCCAGAACTCCTTCAGAGACACAGTGGAGCACTGGACCGAGGGTCTGGTGAACACTGCCGCCGTCATCAACGAGGAGCTAGCGCAGCTGGGGATGGAGGACTTTGGGTATCCTTCCGACGAGAGCCTTCAACCCAGCGCCAAGCTCAGTCTATTCTTCAAGGGCGTGGCGACGGCACTCCAGCGGCTCCGGGAGAGGATCCCAAAGCAGCTGGCCGACGATTCGCGCAAAATCTGCGCTGGGGTTCTCCAGAAGGTGTTGATGAAGGTGGCCTTCCGCAACCCAGGCCTCAGCTTCACCAACGTCCTCCGATCCTTGCCGGCTGACGCCGATCTGGACGCACTCAAGGCCCTTGTCGCACCCATTGTGGACAAGGTGAGCGAGATCAACCGAGTCGAGGGCGGGCGCGTAGATTAGGCCGCCCATTTCTTCTTTTCCCTTGTCGCTGCTAATCATGTTATGAAAACAGTCTGTTAGAGCTGCGACAAGTTATCTTTGTAATATAACTTTATTTCTGTTATCAATTGCAATGTTATTTCCTCTACTAGATTCCTTCCTTTGTATGTTTTCACCCTACGCTTCTAGGGAACTTGTCGGCGCAGGCGCCCGAGCCGCGAGCGCTGAGTGCGGAACTTCAGCAGCCTGCTGGCGGCGCTGCTTCCGACAAGAAACCTTGTCGTGACTAGATGCAGCACGCTTAAGCTGTTGAGCAGACTCGAAACAAAGTAAGGGCGCAACTAGCCACGAGTTAGTTCCTCCGCGCACAGGTTTTCCATACAAAGCAGGGTCGTTCGAGGAAGATAACTCAAAAATTAAAAAAGTGATTGCTCAAACTTTGGCAACTTAGCTTTTCTGTTATTTGCTTCCCGGTAAGGCAGGTCCTTGTTTGAACGACGCCTAGCCCATACCACAATCTTCTTCTTCCCCCCCCCGGCAAACTTGTGTGCGAGAGGACCTCCTTTTCCTTTAAAAGAAAAAGAAAGAAGAGAAAATAATAATAATGGAGCTCTTCGGCTTGTTACTGCTTACCGGATGTAAGTGCTGCACAAAGTGTTAGATAATCACATGCAAGAAAGGAACTAACGCATGAAATGGACAAGCTGTGCGGAGCACATGGGTTTTGCTTATGCATGGGTTCTGCGCCCGGCTTTGTACAAAGGATTACATGTAACAGCGGCAAGACTTGTACAAAAGGTGGTTGCCGGAACGGGTTCTGGCAACCGCGCCTTATGGGAAAAACTTATGAAGATGTTCTATGTTCCAGGAGTTGCTCACTGGAATGCCATCCTCGGTCTCAAGGCGGACAGCGCCAGGCCTTGTGACTCGTCTCACCCGATAAGGGCCTTCCCACTTCGGCGTCAACTTGTTGGAATTCTTGGCGGACTGAATGCGCCAAAGAACAAGGTCGCCTTCCTCGAAACTTCTGGCTTTAACTTTGCGGCTATGATAGCGGCGCAAAGCTTGCTGGTATCGAGCGGCTCGTACAGCAGCCTGAAGACGATCTTCCTCAAGGAACAGCGCGTCGTCTTGCCGCAGGTGTTCTTGCTCAAGCTCATCATAAGCGAGCACTCGAGGTGATCCGTATACGAGTTCCGTGGGGAGAACTGCCTCTGCTCCATAGACTAGAGCGAAAGGTGTTTGGCCAGTGGCTCGATTTGGCGTCGTTCTGATCGACCAAAGAACCACTGGTAGCTCCTCGATCCAGTTCCTTCCGCACCTGTGCAGCCTGTCGAAAGTTCTGGTCTTGAGCCCGCGCAGCACTTCAGCATTTGCCCTCTCTGCTTGACCGTTGCTTCTCGGATGAGCAACAGAAGCGAAGCAGACCTTGGCGCCAAGGTCTTGGACGTACTGCAGGAAGGTGCGGCTCGTGAATTGCGTACCGTTGTCGGTGATGATCCTGTTAGGGATCCCGAAACGGCAAACAATTGACCTGAAGAACTTGACTGCTGACTGTGCTGTCACCTTCCTCACTGGCTGCACTTCCGGCCACTTTGTGAACTTGTCGATTGCGACGTACAAGTACTCAAAGCCCCCGACAGCTCGGGGGAAGGGACCGATGATATCGAGCCCCCAGACCGAAAATGGCCAGGATAAAGGGATTGTCTGGAGAGCTTGAGCTGGCTGGTGTATCTGTTTGGAGTGGAACTGGCACGCTTCACACTTGGTTACTTGTGCAGTTGCATCCTGGAGGGCTGCCGGCCAAAAGAAACCTTGCCGGAAAGCTTTGCCGGCAAGTGCTCTTGCGTCGATGTGGTGGCCACATATGCCTCCATGTATCTCCGCCAACAGCTTTTGTCCATCTTCCCGGCGAATACACTTCAATTTCACACCGTTGAGTCTTCTTCTGTACAGTATGCTATCGACAAACTGGTACATACTTGACTGCCGGGCTACTCTTTCCGCTTCTGCTTGCTCTTCGGGAAGTTCTCTTGTCTGAAGGAAATGGACAATCTGCTGTGCCCATGCTGGAGCCTATGGCTCGACAACAAGGACTAAAGGCACATCTTCTGCTACGGGAACATCTGCTTCTACGGCAGGGACTTGCGGCCCTGCCGGAGCTTGATGTTCCCCGGCAAGCTTGGCGGAGCAAAACTTGTCGGGAGCATCTGCTTCAACGAAACAAACCATTAGGCTTGCCGGAGCAGACTGCCCCTCAACATCCTTAGTGTTGATCTTGGGGACTTTCTTGGCGGCGGCTTCGAGGAGCTCTGCCGGAAAGTAGTCACCAGAAACCAACTTCCTCTTTTTTCTTTGTCCAGTTGATGGTGTTACGGATGGTTGAGTCAACTTAAGCACAAAGATCCCTGGTTCCACAGGTAACTTTAGTGCGGCGCACTTTGACAGGCCATCAGCAATATCATTCTGAGCTCTTGGGATATGCTCCATTTGTAGGCCGTCAAAGTGCTCCTCTAGCTTTCTCACTTCATCGACATACGCTTCCATCAACGGACTCTGGTAGTTCTTGTTCACTTGTCGGACGACAAGCTGTGAGTCACCCCTGACAATGAGCTTCTTAATCCCAAGGTCTGCTGCGATTCTGAGACCGGCAAGCAATCCTTCATACTCTGCAGTATTGTTGGTTGCTTGCTCTTTGGGAAAGTGCATCTAGACTACGTACTTGAGGTGCTCTCCGGTGGGTGCGACAAGCAGCACACCTGCACCGGCGCCTTGCAGCGAGAAGGCTCCATCGAAGTACATCAGCCACTCTTTGCTTGCCTCTTTGACAGGGATGCTCGTTTCTGGAATTTCTTCATCTAGGGTTGGCGTCCACTCTACTATGAACTCTGCCAATGCTCTGCTTTGGATAGTTGAGGTGCTCTCAAACTTGAGGCCAAAGCTTGACAGTTCCAGCGCCCACTCGACAATCCTGCCTGTTGCTTCTGGATTTTGCAGTATCCTCTTCAGCGGAAAGCGAGTGACGACTGTGATCTCATGTGCTTGGAAGTAATGGCGCAGCTTTCTCGAGGCCATAAGGAGGCCGAAAAGCAACTTCTGTACACCCGAGTACCTTGATCTAGCCCCCTGCAGAAGAGAACTGACAAAGTAAACTGGGCGCTGCACCATTCTCCTTGGCATCTCATCATGTTCCTGCACAAACCCATGTTTGTCGGGACCAGAGCTTGTCGACGAAGCCCCCTGCTTGTCGCTGGATGGATCTGCCATGGTTGCTGGCTCATCATCTGCCTCCCTCTCCGTCACTAACACAGCACTAACCACTTGATTGGTTGCTGCTATATAGCAGCAACTTCTCTTGCGGCTTAGGTGCGACAAGCGTTGGAGTGGAGGACATGTATCTCTTCAAGTCCTGCAGCGCAGCCTCCGCTTCAGGAGTCCATTTCATTGGACCTGCCTTTTTCAAAATTTTGAAAAATGGCAGGGCGCGCTCAGCAGATCTAGAGATAAACCTGCTGAGAGCAGCCATGCAACCGGCAAGCCTTCGTACATCCTTGACGCGCTTTGGTGCTTCGATCTGCTCGATGGCTTTGATCTTGTCGGGATTGGCTTCAATTCCCCACTGAGACACGAAGAGCCCGAGAAGCTTGCCGGAAGGGACTCCAAACACGCACTTCTCGGGGTTAAGCTTGAGGTTGATCTTGCGCAGGTTTGCAAATGTCTCATCTAAATCTTAAATCAAGGTCGCTTTGTCCTTGCTCTTGACCACTATGTCATCCATGTAAGCTTCCACATTTCTGTGTATTTGTGGCTCAAAAGCATGGTGAACTACCCTTGCGAATGTTGAACCAGCATTCTTCAAACCGAAAGGCATCCGTACAAAGCAGTATGTGCCACACGGGGTGATAAATGCGGTTTTCTCTTCATCTTCTTCTGCCATGAAGATCTGATGGTATCCTGAGTATGCATCAAGAAATGAAAGCAAATCACATCCGGCTGTGGAGTCAACAATCTGGTCAATACGCGGCAAGGGAAATGGGTCTTTGGGACAAGCTTTATTAACATCAGTGAAGTCAATACAAAGTCTCCATTTCCCGTTAGCTTTGCGCACAACAACAGGATTGGCCAACCACGTGGGATGGAGTACTCCTCTGACAAGGCCTGCTGCTTCCAACTTCTTGATTTCTTCTGCGCTAAATTCTTGGCGCTCTACTGCCTGCTTCCTGACTCTCTGCTTGACGGGCCGCGCATGAGGACAGACGGCAAGGTGGTGCTCAATCACTTTCCTGGGAACACCGGGGATATCAGACGGTTGCCACGCAAACATGTCGATATTCGCCCGCAGGAAAGCAACGAGCGCGCTTTCCTATTTGGGGTCAAGAGTGGCGCTGATGGTGAAGGTACCACCAGTGCCATCCTCTTTGGCGGACACCTTCTTAGTCTCAGGTGGAGCTGCCATTGCCTTCTTGTACTTGCCGGTGGAGCTCGATGGTGCGTCCTCGATGGTAGCGCAGCACTCCGAAGAGGTGCGCTTGCCGGAGTGGGCATCAGAGCTCTTGCCGGACTTGGTCTTCTTCTTCTCCCCGGGAGCTTCAGCGGCAAGTGTCCTTCGTTCTGCTGCGGCTGCTGCTTCCCGATAGATCTTGTCGGCACAGATAAGAGCATCCTTCTTGTCGCCAGGGACAGAGATGACACTTATTGGGCCTGGCATTTTCAGTACGTTGTACGCATAGTGAGAGGCTGCCATGAACTTGGCGAGTGCCGGACGGCCAAGGATTCCATTGTAAGGTAATGGAAAATCGGCAACGTCAAACGTGACCCTCTCAGTCCTGAAGTTCAGCTCACTGCCAAATGTTACCGGCAACGTGATCTTTCCCTTTGGCTTGCTCCTTCCCGGGTTGATTCCTTGAAATGTGCCGGTCTCTTCGAGCTTGCTGTCAGGGATCTGGAGCTTCTGGAGCACCATGGAGGAGATCAAGTTCAAACCGGCCCCGCCGTCAACTAGCATCTTAGTGACCTTGAGGTTGCGGATTGTTGGTGAAACCAACATCGGCAAGCACCCGACCGCAGTTATGCGATCCGGGTGATCCTCAATATCAAAGATGATAGGCGTGCTGGACCATTTCAGAGGCTTGCGTGACTCGACGGGCGGTTCTGCTGCATTAACTTCCCGCATCCACTGCTTGAGCTGGCGGTGCGAGGCGTGCAGAGAAGCACCACCGTCAACGCACAGGACCTCTGTAGCTTTCTGGAACTCCTGCTCATCAGTCTCCTCATCATCCATATCTTCATCGTCGCCGTCATCTTCATCCTTGTCGCGGCCGCGAGGAGGTCTGTCACCTTGCCGCTGCTTGGCCTTGCCACGGCGTCCTCCTTGGCCGGGACGTTTCTTGCCGGATCCACCAGCTCCTTCCTGGGCTTTCTCCTTGTCGCGCCGCTCGTATTCAGCTTTCTGTTGCTCAACAAGCTGCTCGACCCTCTTGCAGTTCTAAAGATCATGGCCCTTGGTGCGGTGAATCTTGCAATACTGCTTGTTGGTGCCATCCTGCTTGTCGGCGACCGCCACCTCCGCGGCAACCTCCTTGCCGGAGTCACCAGCTTTGGCTTCCTTGGCGCCGCCACCGTTGCCGGACTGCTCAACAACTAGCACTTCTTTGCCTTTCCTCCTTCTGTTGTTCCGCCGCCGGGTTTTCCTTGTCGGGGCGGCATCTTCGCTGTCAGATCCTCCCACTCCTGTATTTTCTCCGGGGAGTCTCCTCCCTTCCTCAGCACGCGCGCACTTGTCGGCCAGTGCATATAACTCACTGACGTCCCTGATCTTGCACATCGCCATTTCGTCCCGCATCCTACGGTTCCGCACGTTCTGATGGAACGCGCTAATCACCGCGGCAGGGTGGACGTCTGGGATGTTGTGCTGCACGCTACTGAATCTCTGAATGTACTTGCGCAGGGGCTCTCCTTCCTTCTGGGCGAGCAAATGAAGATCACTCTCCTAGCCATGAGGCTTGTGTCCGCCGGTAAAGACGCCGACAAACTGATGGCACAGATCAGCCCAAGAGGATTTGGAGTTGTCCGGCAAGTGCATGAGCCAGGACCTGACATTGGGCTTGAGCACCAGCGGGAAGTAGTTGGCAAGGATCTTGTCATCTCGTCCCCCGGCAGCTTGCACCGCAATGGTGTAGATGCTGAGGAACTCTGACAGATGCGTCTTGCCGTCGTACTTCTCCGGTACGTCTGGCTTGAAGTTCTTTGTACTGGGCCACTGGACTTGCCGCAGCTCACGAGTGAACGCAGGACAACCTACCACATACGGCAGATCGCCTGGTTCCCCTGGCGCATGCATGTCAACAGAGGGCCCAGCGCGCTTGTCGGATTGACGTCGCGCTTCTCTTCGGCGCTCGATGCGGGTTCGAGCGTCTTCTTGTTGTCGATCATGAAGAACTTGGCGCTGATCACGACGAGCTTGTGGATCCGACGATGCAGTGGAGTCGCTGTCGAGGTGGATCCGACGAGTCGGCGATCTTGGCCTTCGGGGCGGTGATTGCATGGTAGTTGCACCTCCGCCCGTTTCGTCGCCACCGGCTCACGTCCGGCGGTCCTGCCGCGGCGGCGATGCGCTCGGCCGCCGTGGAGTGTCGCCGTTGGCGTAGCCGATGAGACTCTGAATGGTGGCTCTCCATTCGTCGATCTTGTCTGACGTTGGAGGGTAATCTAGGAGAAGTTGAGCTCGCACCAAAGCTTCTGCTGGGGTAGTGGGTGGTAGTGGCGGACGGCGCGAGGAGCGGGACGTGCTCGAACTTCTAACTATGTTAGAAGGAGCAGTATCCCGTCCAGGCGACCGTGCCCCGCTCGTACCAGCGCGCTGGCGTGCATACTGGTCTTGAGCGCTCTGAGATCCACCAGCTTGGTCTTGGGCTATCATGCGTATGGCATTGCTAGCGCCATGATGCTGTTGATCTTGCGCCTCCTGAGAGTGGCGTGGAACATGTACAGTCGCTGAGGTTTGTGCAGCCTTGTTCTTGGCCCTAGCGGCATCATGGACTTCCTCGTCGACGTCCTTTCTTCCGCCGGCGTCCATCCCACCACTCGTTTGCTCCAACGGTGGCGGAAGTGACGTGGATGGAGCGGCCGCCGCCGAAGTCTTCTTCTTCGGTGGCATGTTGATGAAGGGAATAAGGATCGAGCTCGTGTGAATGCCGGATCAGGTTCACGCAATCTCGACGCCTCCTACCTGGCGCGCCAAAGATGTCAGGGAAACTGATCCTCGAACACCTATGGGGCCGGCGGACCGGGCCCCTTTCGGTTCGGCAGGGGGCAGAGATCGCACGAAGAGCAGATCGAGGCGAGGCACACGAGCAGTTTACCCAGCTTCGGAGCTCTCCGGAGAGATAACACTCCCACTGCTGCTTGTCTAGTTGTATTATCTGGTGTTCTTGCTCTCCAAAGCGAGAGTGTGATGTTCTCTGGGCTATGGATGGATCGAAGCAAACTGCCTGAGGCCCCGAACCTATGAGCCGAACCCCCTTCACGTTGCGCATGGGCCTCCTTTTATACGCTAAAGGGGTCACCGACAGGTGGCAACACAGAGGAGGGTAAAAACGTAAAAAGCGAGGTAGTTGATACAGTTGCTTGCATAGTGCACCCTACCTAATCCTGACGGCAGGGGACAAGGGCATTAAATGCCCGTCTGAGTCGCCCGAACAGTGCAGAAAAGGACCGTTAGGGGCGCCACTGTTCGCCATGATGGCAATCTTGTCAGCTTCGCATGCCACTGCGCACCGCTGGCTGCACAGCCTCCCGCCACGTACGCCCGGAGAGGCCCCCAGAGCGACACGTTGGTGGATGCGCTGGAGCGTGGGCGCAGAGTGGCCGCCTGCCGCAGCAAGCGCCTTGCCGCTGTTGTTATCTTGTCGGGTCCGGAAGCTTGTCGCTCACCGGGCTTCGAGGTACCTTGGTTTGTCTTCCCGACATCTCCTCTTGCCGGGGCCTTGTTGCCTTGCCGGAGCGCGTGGCGCGTCGCGGCAAGTTCATTGGAGCGCCCTGGTTGGCCTTCCCGGCAAGCTCCTCTTGCCGGGGTCTTGTCTCCTTAGCTTAAATACTTTGTTCTTGGATGGATCCAAGGGAACCTTGGGGGATCTTGGTGATCACCCGGCAAGCCTTTGCCACGGGGTGCTGCAACTGCCCATGCACAAGTTCGGGGTACTAGGGTACCCCTAATCTAGTACACCGACAGAGATCCGACTGGGGTGTTGCTCACCGCCCGAAACGATGTGTGCAGGGTTCCCGAGACACCAAACGGGCGACTCGGTACACTGTGCCACGGTGTATCTACCGCATCATAGCCAACCCTAGGGTCAGCGCTACGCACGGCCTCCAACACATATCGTACAAACACCAGAAACTAGTTGCAACTCCTGGACAGAGATCAAGGCGATTAATAAGTCGAGAGAGTCAATTAAGAATCCCAATGTGTGGTAGTATCTGTTCATGGATCACGAACACGGAACTCAGTTCCTGAGGACGGTTTCAATGAGACAACCCACCATGTACTCCTACATGGCCTCTCACCGCTACCTTTACCAAATCGTGTTCACACACTTAGCTCTCAACAGTAAGACATGTTCACAAATTTCAAATTTATTTTCGATGAATCAGACCTGACACAACTCTAAGCAGTAGCAGGCATGACAAACAAGCATGAATGTGTAGGCACATCAGGGCTCAAACAACTCCTACTCATACTAGTGGGTTTCATCTATTTACTGTGGCAATGACAGGTCATGCAGAGGAAAATGGGTTCAACTACCACAGCAAGTAACAAATGAATCGTTGTTGTCCTAATGCAGTAAAAGAGAGAAGGAGTGAGAGAGTGGGATTGTATTAGAATGAACAAGGGGGTTTTGCTTGCCTGGCACTTCTGAAGATAGTATAGTTCTTCATCGGTGTCATCGAACTCATCGCCGGAACAACATCTACTAAAGGAGGACAATTACCGGCAACAGAGAGGAAACACAATCAATGCAATGCAACAATATGATGCATGAATGTGACATGGCAATATGCTGTGATTTGAGCTAATGCAGCTAGCAACGATTTAAATGGAGTTGGTTTGAACACTAGATTCAAATTCGAACTCCACATGAGGCATTTCAAATACCATTAACTCAAATTGTCATATACAGTGGTTGTAAGTTGTTCAAACATGCATGAGAATGCCATAAACAGACTCTTCAAATTTTTATGATAATTTTCCATATATAAATTATTTCATTTGGAGTTACGGTTTATTTTCTATGATTTTTAGAAGTTTAAACAATTTTCTGGATTTTCGAATTCATTTCTGAAATATAAAATCGCCAGAAAATGATTATGAGGTCAGCATGACGTAAGTCTGGCATCAGCAGGTCAACTGGACTGCCCCGGGTCAAACCCGACAGGTGGGACCCGTAGGTCAGTGCCATAATGCTGGCTAGAGTCACAGACAGGTGGGCCCAGTCAGCGCTGACTAGGTCAAAGTCAAAGCCGACACGTGGGGCCACGGGGTTATCAATAATCTAAACAGAAAATTAGTCTAACCTAAACAGGCGCATGGTCCCATGTGGTAGTGGCTCAAGGAGTTGATTAGTGGGGTCATTAGTAGCTAATGACATAGCCACATCAGATACACCGACGATAAGTCACCGGTGACCACAGAACACATCGGCGAGCTTTGGAAATCGCCCACAGGGCACAGCTTGCGACGTGGTTGGGCTCTATGGTGAGCTGGGGCTCGTGCGCATCCAGCGGTGGTAGTGAGAGGGCGTGAGGTGGCCGGAGTTAAGCACGGCGTCGCCCTCAGCGGCGGCTAGAGCTTGGGCGTCGATGAAACCGATGATGCAACGCGCGGGAGGATCAGCAATTAGCACCTACGGGTTCTACAAGAGCTCACAAGGCCAACGAGCATATGCACGAGACCATTTGGTCACCGGTGCCTCGTCGCCGGTGAGCTCGGGCGGCGGCGTGATTCGGTCAACATGGAATCGGCGGCTACGGTGCGAACTCAGGCATGGCGTTAGGGGGAAAAGGCTCGGGTGCTCACAATGAGGTCGGTGAGCAGATTAGCTGGCTCTGGGGAGGCCAGACGGCGACATGGCATTGCCGGTGATCTCGGTGCAGAGGCGGCGGGGTCGAGCTCGATGGCGAGGCTCCACTGCTTCCGACGATGCGTGGCTCATCGAGGACGAAGAGGAGGTCGTAGCAGAGCTCCCGGACACGACGACAGGGCTAGGGGTGACCGGAGAGCGTGGTGGCAGTGGGCGGCGGCGACGGACGCATTCTGGTCCGAGGTGCGGAGCGAGAGACAGGCGGGGAACGGGGACGAGAGTGAGAAGGTGGTGCTTGGGGATGTGCGTGGCGTCCCTAGCCAGCTCCAGGCAGTCGGTGGCAAGCAGGAGGTGGTGTGCGGTGGCCGTGCGCATGCTGGCGCACTGCGGGCACACGCCTTGTGTCTGACTGGCGCGGGGAAGAAGACCACCCTGCCCCTGGTGGGATGGACCGGCCAAGTGGCTGCCAGGTGGGCTGCACAGGAAGTAAGCCCAGGTAGGTTTCCTTTCTCTCTCTCTTTTCTTTTTGTTTTAGTTTTTCTATTTTTCTGGAACTTTAGAGCTTTATTAAAAATAGTAAAACTAACTAAAAAATCATGAAAGTTCTCATGCCAACTGTTTGGAATATTTCCAACAGTAAACATGTTAGTTTATGATTATTTGGACATTTAAAACATTTTATAGTATTTAAATGCCCAAATGCAAATAGAGTATGATTTAATCCAGTGACCTTATGCTGTCCTAGAAAATTGTGCACCATTTTCGTCAGAGGTCCTAGACCAAGGAAAATATGATGAACATTTTAGAAGGGCATTTCAAGTTCACTAAAAAGAATTTTAGTAAACCCTAGTTGGTTTAAGTGGTGCTGGGGGTTTCTGTCACCCCCATTTCAACTTTCTGGGAGATTTAAACATGATGCAACACCAGATGCTAGCACTAGGCAGACCAGAACTAGGGATGTGACACTAAGGTACAAGTATGAGGATGCATACTCAGAGATGGCAAAGCAACATGTTCAAAGATGTTGCAAGGCACTTTTGCCAAGTATATTTTACTATCCAAGAATCCAAGCCATAATTGATCATTTTCGAAAAACTGAGAACACTAACATGAATGACAAGCTTGCTAGGCAATACTATTTGGATAGAGCTCAGTATTTGGTGCAAAGGTAAGGTTGGTTAGGAAAAGAAGCTTGGGTTGTTGTAGTTGATGAGTGGTGCAGTGAAGAGTAGATTGCAAAATCAAAGAAATATCGTGCCAACCGTTGCAACTCATAGTTCAAGCCTCACAAGGGTGGTTCCTGCTCGATGATTACTATAAGTCAAAAAATGGTTATCAACTAAACTTAGTAGTTTTATTTATTATCACTTATCATATGAAGAATTATAAATATCTTACATGCCTTGAATCTTGTGTAATGCAGTCCGAACAAACCAGTGAAGATGTTCACCAAATTTTGGCTTGGGTGCATAGTGTAACACTCCGGTGTACTGATGCTACAGTAACCCTTGGGGTTAAGCTAATATTTTTTCTAAACATGTGCCTGATCATTATTGTCTCATGTTCTTTCAAATTCTTGTTTAATTCAAATTCAAATTTTGTGTGAAATTCAAAATTTATCAAACATGAAAACAAAAATGTTCATCATGTGACAAATATTCCACAACTAGTATTGATGGTGAACCAACATTTTTGCAAAGGGTTTAAGTGGCCTAAGCTAATTAAAATGGTGACCTAAGCAATAAATTAAATGCCTCCTTTTTAATTTATAAAATTGGCAATCTTTTTCTAAAGTCTCACAATATTTTGTGGCAGTGCAATATACTTCTTTGAGATTATTTTGGCCAATGGCATAATTTTTGCTCACTTTTTATTGGCTAAAAAGAAATAGAAGTGCAAAAAGGGGGGAAGGAAGAAGGAAAAGGGAACCCTCCTGCCCTGGGCCTAAGGCCACAGAGACAGGCCCAGCCGGCCAGGCCCAGCTCGCCGCCCCGGTCGTCTCCCCCACTGTTCCGCCAGTGCGCGTCGCCACATGAGGCTGGTCGCCGCTGAACCACCTCGTCGGCGATGAACCCCGCGAGAGGATAAGTCCTCCACGCACCTGGACGCCTCAAGTCCTCCCCCTCACCTACCGCCAATCCCGCCTCTCCGTCCCCCTGCCTCTTCCTCTCCCCCAGATCCCCTTCTCCCCCCTCCCCGAACGCCATCGCCGCCGCGGCTCCGTCGTTTCCCCGGCTACCAGCGGCCCCGTGATTGCTGACTGCAATGGCAAGCTCCGCCAGCGTCCTCCCCTTCCCCTGTTGCGTTCGGTGGGAGTTGGGGAACCCCGTAGCTGCCGCGTTGTCATCGTCCTCTTCTCCGGCCGAGCGGAATCGCCACCGTCCTCCATCGCCACCACGGCGACCGGCACCGCTCTGGCCGCTTGCGTTGTCCAGGAGAGCCACCATCGTCCTCCCGTTTGACTGGAGCCTTCAGGTGGAGCCGGGGACCTCTACAGCTACCGAGCACCGCCGCCCCCTTCCGTCTCTGCTCCGATGCGTGCCGGTGACCTCAAGCACCTCTGCTACTCCTAAGCTATCACGGGCCTGCTTGCGTGCCGTGTGGTGAGCTCCTCCGCCTCCTACTCTTCCCTGTTAATCTCCTAGCGCGTCGTAGCTAGCTCGCCATCGTGCCCGAGCTCTAGTCGTCGCTGTGCGCCTTGCCGTCGTGGCCATGCTCGCCGGTGAGCTCGCCCGAGCTTGCAGTCGTGCTCAGCACGCGCGTAGGGCTCCGTAGCTCTAGCTAGCTCGCTCTGCCGTGCCGAGTATAGCCGGGAATTCATCCCGGATGTTTATCCCCTCCGTATGCAACGTGTAGTACTACGTTAGGGAAACCCTAGGTCTGCCTATCGTCATGTTATGCCTTGTGATGCATTGTTTGCTCTGTATTTACTGTTTCTTCCCCCTCTTCTCTCCGGTAGACCCCGAGACTGATGTTGCCCCTGTGATCGACTACGTCGACAACGACCCCTCCTTGCCAGAGCAACCAGGCGAGCAAACCCCCCTTGAGCATTCCGATATCGCCCATTTCTTTCTCTCTCATGCTTGCATTAGAACTGCTACTGCTTTATGTATGATCCTACTCTAATCAATGTTGGGGATATCGCTTATCGGGAACTTATCGGTCGACCCATGATAAGGGTAAATCGGTCAATTTATCGGCATATCGGCAGATTTACCGTCATATCGGTTGATTTGTCGGGTAATTTATCTTATCGGTAAAACACCGGTAAGCGATAAATCGGCCGATTTATCGGAATATCGGAAGATATCTTGAATAGTGACTCTAATGCATAGCCTGTTTTTATTACCTGCTTTCATACCTTACCTGCTTATCTTAAACTGCTTGGTATAGGTTGGTTAGAGATCCATCAGTGACCCCCACCTTGTCCCAGTTGCCTCGCTCTATGTTCGATGACTCGATCAACGTGATCGACGTCCAGGCCCCGACACCGCACATCACCCCCCTAGTTGTACGACTATGCAGAGTTACCATCGAGTGCCGAGGGTGGAACCTCATACATCACTCCTGATGAGACATCTGTAGTGTAGCTAATCGGTCGTGGTCATCGAGGGTGATTTCCTCCTTAACCACTTCCGATACGGCTCTGTCGTGCAACCCCTCAAGTGGGAACCTCGAGGGTGGTTCCTCTTACGTTCACCTTGATGATTACATCGAGTGGAATTTACCGGGGGTGATTCCTCGGGTTTTCCCCTTGATGTTTGCACACACGGATACTTGGACTTTATAGTTGTTACTTGGATAGGCGGGTCGACCCTGGGGGGGTACCCGCGAGTGATGTGGAGTCGGGTTGACCTGGAAGGCGCCCGCGAGATACTTACGAGGCATGGCCGGGCATTCTTAGCCCTTGCCGCAAGTACTCGAGACGAGGCGACGGGGTCACATCTTTCGTGAGTCTCTGCTTGTTACCGCGTGTTCCTAATCCACTACAATTTGGATATTTGATCTGAGGGGCCTCTGGCCTGATAGCACTAACCATCACATGGGTATTGTATGGGTGTTCTGCGTCGTATGCATCAGCCGAAGCTTAATAGACGTCAGCGACTGAGCGGCGCACGCTGGGTTGGACTGCGTAAGCACCTTCCTTTTTGGAAGGAGGTAGCTAGGTCTGCTCACCGGCCGCCCATGCAACATGCAGAAGTTCCCGGGGAGGTGGCCCATGACCCCTGGGGGCATAGGTTTAGTCCGGCGTGCTGGCCTCTCTATTAAGCCTAGGTCGGGTTGCGGCGTATTGTTTGGCCGAGGCCGGGCATGACCCAGGAAAGTGTGTCCGGCCGGAGTTAATCGAGCGTGGTGGGTAAGTTGGTGCACCCCTGCAGGGAAGAAAACATCTATCGATAGTCTGTCCTACAGTAACGGACACTTGGAGTTGTATCCCGATCGATACAACTAGAACTGTATACTAGTGATGAGAAATGGATGGATATGAGAAATGGATATGATGAATGGATAGTATGGCTCTGGGATTGCTTTCTCGCAGGGAGTCGAGAAAGGATCTCTGGCCGAGGTTGATAACACTACTACTTTACATTATGTTGATCTGTACTCTTCTATATGCTGCAAGATGCTTGAAGATGCTAGTCTTCGATAGGCTAGGCCTTTCCCCTTCTTTCTGGCATTCTGCAGTTTAGTCCACAGATACAGCCTATTTTCCTTTGATACAAATGCATACTTAGTTTAGATCTGATGTAAGTCTTGCGAGTACTTTGGATGAGTACTCACGGCTCCTTTGCTACCTCTTTTCCCCCCATACCCGATTGTTGCGACCAGATAACGGATCCCAGGAGCTAGACGACGCCACTGATGACTACTACTACCCAGAGGATGCCTACTACTACGTGAAGACCGCAGACGACTAGGAGTAGTTACGAGGCTCCCAGGCAGGAGGCCTTGCCTTTTCGACTGTTGTTGCTTTTGTGCTAGGCTTCTTAAGGCAAACTTATGTAACTTATGTCTGTACTCAGATATTGTTGCTTCCGCTGACTCTTGTGTATTCGAGCTTATGTATTCAAGCCCTCGAGGCCCCTGGCTTGTAATATAAAGCTTGTTTTATTTTATTTTGTGTCTAGAGTTGTGTTGTGATATCTTCCCGTGAGTCCTTGATCTTAATTGTACACATTTGCGTGTATGATTAGTGTACGATTTAATCGAAGGCGTCACAAGTTGGTATCAGAGCCGACTGCCTACAGGTAGCCCCTTTCCAACTCCTTGGCCGAAGTCGAGTCTAGTCACTACAAAAACTTTTACAAACATGGCTGTGTGTCTTACGGGCCCATGTCGCCATATGGGTGGTATTAGGATCTTTTACTCCTCGATCTTTATTCTGGGACTCTGATCTCTCTTCTATTCGGGTTTAAATGGTTTTACTAACTCTAACATTAGGATCCCGTGACCACATTCACCCCAAAGCTGGATAAGCCATAGTTTTTCCTTAGAATAGTATTCTGGATAGTACACACACTGTCTTGATGACAACAAAGTGGTATCCATCATACCTATTTCATTATGCATGTTTCATCATGAATGATCCTTGTTTTTACAAATGCTCAATGCTGAACTACCCCCTGTTACATGTTAGCAGGATGGTTAGACCCGCTGGTCGTGGCCGTGGTGCCAATGATCCACCACTGCCCGAATTCTTTGCTGGACTGATGCAACAATTTGAGCTCAATCGCCAGTTCATGGAAGGAATGATGGCCTAGTTTCCTCGTCCGAACATGAATCAACAACCACCCCCAGTAACTCTGCAAGACCTCATGCGTCTCAACCCAACTATTTACCGCAGCTCAACTCAACCCCTTTATGCTGATGACTGGCTCCGCAACATCACTTATGAAATGGAGTCTGCTAGTGTGGCCCCTGCTAGCTATGTCACCTTTGCATCTTTCTTTCTGAAGGGTCCTGCTGCTCAATGGTGGGACAGCCAAAGGCATACCCTGCCTGTTGGAACGGTCATCACTTGGCTGGATTTCCAAGCTGCTTTCCATGCCTGCTTCATTCCTCAAGGAATCATGGACAGGAAGAAGCGAGATTTCCGCAACCTCACCCAAGGCAACAATACCGTAGATGCTTATCAGCGGGAATTTCTGGACTTGTCTCGTTATGCTGAAGAAGACATTGCAACTGATGCTCGTAGGCAAGAAAAGTTCCGTGATGGACTTCACCCTGATATTAAGCTAGCACTGCTCGCTCATGACTTTGCCGACTTCGCCACCTTGGTGAACAAGGCTATTCAGGTTGAGACTGGTCTTCAGGAACACCGGGGATCCCTTAGGCGCAGCCATGACGCTGGCTCATCTTCGGGCCCGTTAGCGCAGAAGCGTCGGATATGGATTCCCCACAACATGTATCATCCAACTGCACCTGCACCAAGACAGTCCTATGCCGCACCTCGTCTGCCTCCTCCACCGCAAAGGCAGCCCCTTCAGGCCATACCACCCCAAGCTTCTGCTCCCAATCCCAATGATGGTCTGTGCTTCAAGTGTGGCCTTCCGGGCCATCATTTCAGGAACTGCCCTCAGAATCAGAATCAGCTGGCTCTGCCTTCTAATGCTCGAGGTATCAATCAACGCCGCAACCACAATGCCAGACCATATGCTCGTGGTCAGGCTAATCATGTTGATCTGAATGAAGCTCAAGACCAGCCTGCCACTGTGATGGGTACTCTTCTCGTTAATTCACTACCCGCATCTATTTTATTTGATTCAGGGGCATCACATTCATTCATGTCAGAAAATTTTGCATATGCACACGACATTCGATGCGAGCCCATGAACACTCAGATAGTGGTACGCACCCCTGTGGGTCAGTGTCGAACTACCATGATTGGTCGCGACGTCCCCATTGAAATTGAAGGGTTGGAATTTCATGTTTCTCCCATTATTCTGGAGTCTTCCAATATTGACCTCATTCTGGGAATGGAATGGTTGAAAGCACATACTGCCTCTATCGTTTGTGCCACCAAAGTCGTTCATCTCCTACATCCTTCCGATGAGATAGTAAGCTACCATGCTCAGATTGTTCAAAACGTGAGGCACGAATTTATTCTTTGAATGCGTTGAACGCAGCACCTCTTGAGGGAATTGAAAAGATCCCAGTTGTTCGCGACTTCCTAGACGTCTTTCCAGAAGAATTCTAGGAATACCTGATACGTCTCCAACGTATCTATAATTTTTGATTGCTCCATGCTATATTATCTACTGTTTTGGGCAATATTGGGCTTTATTATCCACTTTTATATTACTTTCGGGACTAACCTATTAACCGGAGGCCCAGCCCAGATTTGCTGTTTTTTGCCTATTTCAGTGTTTCAGAAAAGGAATATTAGACAGAGTCGAAACAGAACGAAATCAACTAGAGAAGTTATTTTTGGAATGAAAGCCACCTGATGGACTTGGACCCCACATAAAGGAAGGAACGAGGAAGCCACGAGGGTGGGGGGCGCGCCCACCCCCCTAGGGCGCGCCCCCTGCCTCGTGGGGCCCTCGTGGCTCCCCTGACGTACTCCTTTCACCCATATATATTGTCGTACCCTAAAACTTCCAGAACAGAGATTGGATTGGGAGTTCCGCCGCGAGAAGCCTCCGTAGCCACCAAAAGTCAATCGGGACCCTGTTCCGGCACCCTGCCGGAGGGGGAACCCTCACCGGTGGCCATCTTCATCATCCCGACGCTCTCCATGATGAGGAGGGAGTAGTTCTCCCTCGGGGCTGAGGGTATGTACCAGTAGCTATGTGTTTGATCTCTCTCTCTGTCTATCTCTCTCTCTCGTGTTCTTGAGTTGGCACGATCTTGATGTATCGCGAGCTTTTCTATTATAGTTGGATCTTATGTTTCTCCTCCCCCTCTTCTCTCTTGTAATGAATTGAGTTTTCCCTTTGGAGTTATCTTATCAGATTGAGTCTTTAAAGATTTGAGAGCACTTGATGTATGTCTTGGTGATCAACTTGCGGGTTTCGTGACATTGGGAACCTATGCATAGGGGTTGGCACACGTTCTCGTCGTGATTCTCCGCTAGAAACTTTGGGGCACTCTTTGAGGTCCTTTGTGTTGGTTGAATAGATGAATCTGAGATTGTGTGACACATATCATATAATCATACCCACGGATACTTGAGGTGACATTGGAGTATCTAGGTGACATTAGGGTTTTGATTGATTTGTGTCTTAAGGTGTTATTCTAGTACGAACTCTAGGGCTGTTTGTGACACCTATAGGAATAGCCCAACGGATTGATTGGAAAGAACAACTTTGAGGTGGTTTCGTACCCTACCATAATCTCTTCGTTCGTTCTCCGCTATTAGTGACTTTAGATTGACTCTTTGTTGCATGTTGAGGGATAGTTATGTGATCCAATTATGTTAGTATTGTTGAGGGAACTTACACTAGCGAAAGTATGAACCCTAGGCCTTATTTCCTATCATTGCAATACCGTTTACGCTCACTTTTATCACTTGTTACCTTGCTGTTTTTATAATTTCAGAATACAAATACCTTTATCTACTATCCATATACCACTTGTATCACCATCTCTTCGCCGAACTAGTGCACCTATACAATTTACCATTGTATTGGGTGTGTTGGGGACACAAGAGACTCTTTGTTATTTGGTTGCAGGGTTGCTTGAGAGAGACCATCTTCATCCTACGCCTCCTACGGATTGATAAACCTTAGGTCATCCACTTGAGGGAAATTTGCTACTGTCCTACAAACCACTGCACTTGGAGGCCCAACAACGTCTACAAGAAGAAGGTTGTGTAGTAGACATCAAGCTCTTTTCTGGCGCCGTTGCCGGGGAGGCAAGGAAAGCGGCACTAACACACCCCGTCAACTAAGCTCTTTTCTGGCGCCGTTGCTGGGGAGGTTAGCGCTTGAAGGTATATCTTTAGATCTTGCAATCGAGTCTTTTAGTTTCTTGTTTTATCACTAGTTTAGTTTATAAAAGAAAACTATAGAAATATGGAATTGAGTTTGTCTCATACGCTTCACCTTTTTAATATCTTTCATGAGTATGATGGAAAGGATAATTGTGCTCAAGTGCTAGAAGAAGAAATCTATAAAATGTTTGGCACTAAATATTTGAATGATGAGCATGATTGCAATGTTGTCAGTATGAATTCCTTGAATATCCATGATGCTAATGATATGCAAAGCCACAAGCTTGGGGAAGCTATGTTTGATGAAGATGATATTTTTTGTCCCCCAAGCTTTGATGAGCAAATTTACTATGATGAAAGCATGCCTCCTATCTATGATGATTATTGTGATGACACGTATGCTTTAAAGAACAATGATAACCATGAAACTTGTCATCTTGATCTTAATTTTCAATCTTGATAGTTATTTTGTTGAGTATACTCCCACTATTCCGAATGAGAAGAATTTTGCTTATGTGGAGAGTAGTAAATTTTCTATGCTTGTAGATCATGAAAAGAATGCTTTAGATGCTGGTTATATTGTTGAATTCATTCATGATGCTACTGAAAATTATTATGAGGGAGGAATATATGCTTGTAGGAATTGCAATAATATCAAGTTTCCTCTCTATGTGCTTAAAATTTTGAAGTTATGCTTGTTTTACCTTCCTATGCAAGTTGATTCTTGTTCCCACAAGTTGTTTGCTCACAAAATCCTTATGCATAGGAAGTGGGTTAGACTTAAATGTTCTAGTCATACTCTTCATGATGCTCTTTTTATGTTACAATTCTTATCCTTTATGTGAGCATCATTGAAATCATCATGCCTAGCTAGGGGCGTTAAACGATAGCGCTTGTTGGGAGGCAACCCAATTTTATTTTAGTTCCTTGCTTTTTGTTCCTGTTTAGTAATAAATAATTCATCTAGACTCTGTTTATATGTGGTTTTATGCTTTTAATTAGTGTTTGTGCCAAGTAGAACCTTTGGGAAGACTTGTGGAAAGTCTTCTTGATCATGCTGTAAAAAACAGAAATGTTAGCGCTCACGAGAATTTCTGCCATTTTATTTGGAGAGTGATATTTAGTTAATTCTTTTTGAAGATGATTAATAGATAAATTACTCAGGTCCAGAAATTTATTTGAGAATTTTATGAGTTCCAGAAGTATACATTTGACCCAGATTACTACAGACTGTTCTGTTTTTTACAGTTTCTGTTTTTCATGTGTTGTTTACTTATTTTGATGAATCTGTGGCTAGTAAAATAGTTTATAAACCATAGATAAGTTGGAATACAGTAGGTTTAACACCATTATAAATAAGGAATGAGTTCATTACAATACCTTGAAGTGGTGATTTATTTTCTTATACTAACAGAGCTTACGAGTTTTCTATTAAGTTTTGTGTTGTGAAGTTCTCAAGTTTTGGGTAAGGATTCGATGGACTATAGAATAAGGAGTGGTCAGAGCCTAAGCTTGGGGATGCCCAAGGCACCCCAAGGTAATATTCAAGGACAACCAAGAGCCTAAGCTTGGGGATGCCCCAGAAGGCATCCCCTCTTTCGTCTTCGTTCATCGGTAACTTTACTTGGAACTATATTTTTATTCACCACATGATATGTGTTTTGCTTGGAGCGTCAATTTATTTTGTTAGGCTTTGCTTGCTGTTTGAATAGAATACCAAGATCTGAAATTATTAAATGTTAGAGGGTCTTCACATAGTTGCATAATTATTCGACTACTCATTGATCTTCACTTATATCTTTCGGAGTAGTTTGTCATTTGCTCTAGTGCTTCACTTATACCTTTTAGAGCACGGTGGTGGAATTGTTTTAAAGAAACTATTAATCTCTCCTGCTTCACTTATATTATTTTGAGAGTCTCTTAATAGCATGGTAATTTTCTTAATAATAATATGCTTGGTATTCAAGATTTGTGAGACTTTCTTTTGAGTGTGTTGAATACTAAGAAAAGATTGAAGCATGATAATTGTTTTGAGATATGGAGGTGATAATATTAAAGTCATGCTAGTTGAGTTGTTGTGAATTTAAAGAATACTTGTGTTGAAGTTTGTGATTCCCGTAGCATGCACGTATGGTGAACCGTTATGTGATGAAGTCGGAGCATGATTTATTTATTGATTGTCTTCCTTATGAGTGGCGGTCGGGGACGAGCGATGGTCTTTTCCTACCAATCTATCCCCCTAGGAGCATGCGCGTAATACTTTTCTTTAATAACTTCTAGATTTTTGCAATAAGTATATGAGTTCTTTATGACTAATCTTGAGTCCATGGATTATACGCACTCTCACCCTTCCACCATCGCTAGCCTCTCTAGTACCGCGCAACTTTCGCCGGTACCATAAACCCACCATATACCTTCCTCAAAACAGCCACCATACCTACCTATTATGGCATTTCCATAGCCATTCCGAGATATATTGCCATGCAACTTTCCACTGTTCCGCTTATTATGACACGCTCCATCATTGTCATATTGCTTTGCATGATCATGTAGTTGACATCGTATTTGTGGCAAAGCTACCGTTCATAATTCTTTCATACATGTCACTCATGCATCATTGCACATCCCGGTACACCGCCGGAGGCATTCATATAGAGTCATATCTTGTTCTAAGTATCGAGTTGTAATTCTTGAGTTGTAAGTAAATAAAAGTGTGATGATCATCCTTATTAGAGCATTGTCCCAGTGAGGAAAGGATGATGGATACTATGATTCCCCCACAAGTCGGGATGAGACTCCAAACATAAAATAAATAAATAAAAGAGGCCAAAGAAGCCCAAATAAAAAAAAGAAAAAAAGAGGCCATAAAAAAAGAGAAAGGCCCAAATAAAAAAATAAAAAAATGAGAGAAAAAGAGAGAAGGGGCAATGCTACTATCCTTTTACCACACTTGTGATTCAAAGTAGCACCATGATCTTCATGATAGAGAGTCTCCTATGTTGTCACTTTCACTTACTAGTGGGAATCTTTCATTATAGAACTTGGCTTGTATGTTCCAATGATGGGCTTCCTCAAAATTCCCTAGGTCTTCGTGAGCAAGCGAGTTGGATGCACACCCACTAGTTTCTTTTGTTGAGCTTTCATACACTTATAGCTCTAGTGCATCCGTTGCATGGCAATCCCTACTCACTCACATTGATATATATTGATGGGAATCTCCATAGCCCATTGATACGCCTAGTTTATGTGAGACTGTCTTCTCCTTTTTGTATTCTCCACAACCACCATTCTATTCCACCTATAGTGATATGTCCATGGCTCACGCTCATGTATTGCGTGAAGATTGAAAAGTTTGAGAACATCAAAACTATGAAATAATTGCTTGGCTTGTCATCGGGGTTGTGCATGATTTAAATACGTTGTGTAGTGAAGATGGAGCATAACCAGACTATATGATTTTATAGGGATAACTTTCTTTGGCCATGTTATTTTGAAGAGACATAATTGCTTAGTTAGTATGCTTGAAGTATTATTATTTTATGTCAATATAAACTTTTGTCTTGAATCTTTCGGATCTGAATATTCATATCACAAGTAAGAAGAATTACATTGAAATTATGCCAACTAGCATTCCACATAAAAAATTATCTTTTTTATCATTTACCTACTCGAGGACGAGCAAGAATTAAGCTTGGGGATGCTTGATACGTCTCCAACATATCTATAGTTTTTGATTGCTCCATGCTATATTATCTACTGTTTTGGGCAATATTGGCCTTTATTATCCACTTTTATATTACTTTTGGGACTAACCTATTAACCGGAGGCCCAGCCCAGATTTGCTGTTTTTTGCCTATTTCAGTGTTTCAAAGAAAAGGAATATCAGACGGAGTCGAAACGGAACGAAATCAACTAGAGAAGTTATTTTTGGAATGAAAGCCACCCGATGGACTTGGACCCCATGTCAATGAAGGAACGAGGAAGTCACAAGGGTGGGGGGCGCGCCCACCCCCCTAGGGCGCGCCCCCTGCCTCGTGGGGCCCTCGTGGCTCCCCTGATGTACTCCTTTCACCCATATATATCGTCGTACCCTAAAACTTCCAGAACAGAGATTGGATCGGGAGTTCAGCCGCCAGAAGCCTCCGTATCCACCAAAAGTCAATCGGGACCCTGTTCCGGCACCCTGCCGGAGGGGGGAACCCTCACTGGTGGCCATCTTCATCATCCCTGCGCTCACCATGACGAGGAGGGAGTAGTTCTCCCTCGGGGGTGAGGGTATGTACCAGTAGCTATGTGTCTCTCTCTCTCTCTCGTCTTCTTGATTTGGCACGATCTTGATGTATCGCAAGCTTTGCTATTATAGTTGGATCTTATGTTTCTCCTCCCCCTCTTCTCTCTTGTAATGAATTGAGTTTTCCCTTTGGATTTATCTTATCGGATTGAGTCTTTAAAGATTTGAAAGCACTGATGTATGTCTTGGTGATCAACTTGCGGGTTTCGTGACATTGGGAACCTATGCATAGGGGTTGGCACACGTTCTCGTCGTGATTCTCCGGTCGAAATTTTGGGGCACTCTTTGAGGTCATTTGTGTTGGTTGAATAGATGAATCTGAGATTGTGTGACGCATATCGTATAATCATACCCACGGATACTTGAGGTGACATTGGAGTATCTAGGTGACATTAGGGTTTTGATTGATTTGTGTCTTAAGGTGTTATTCTAGTACGAACTCTAGGGCTGTTTGTTACACCTATAGGAATAGCCCAACGGATTGATTGGAAAGAATAACTTTGAGGTTGTTTTGTACCCTACCATAATCTCTTCGTTCGTTCTCCGCTATTAGTGACTTTGGAGTGACGCTTTGTTGCATGTTGAGGGATAGTTATGTGATCCAATTATGTTAGTATTGTTGAGGGAACTTACACTAGCGAAAGTATGAACCCTAGGCCTTATTTCCTATCATTGCAATACCGTTTACGCTCACTTTTATCACTTGTTACCTTGCTGTTTTTATAATTTCAGAAAACAAATACCATTATCTACTATCCATATACCACTTGTATCACCATCTCTTCGCCGAACTAGTGCACCTATACAATTTACCATTGTATTGGGTGTGTTGGGGACACAAGAGACTCTTTGTTATTTGGTTGCAGGGTTGCTTGAGAGAGACCATCTTCATCCTACGCCTCCTACGGATTGATAAACCTTAGGTCATCCACTTGAGGGAAATTTGCTACTGTCCTACAAACCTCTGCACTTGGAGGCCCAACAACGTCTACAAGAAGAAGGTTGTGTAGTAGACATCAATACCTCCTACTCGGGCTGTCGAGTTCGTCATTGATTTGAAACCAGGCACCATTCCTATAGCCAAACGACCATACAAGATGCCACCTCATGAGCTCCTTGAACTTAAGGAGGAAATCGACAAATCTCTTCGCAGTGGTTTCATTCGGCCAAGTTCCTTAGCTTGGGGAGCACCTTCTCTCTTTGTGAAGAAGAAGGATGGAACGAACCGTTTGGTCCAAGACTATCGTCCTATCAACCAAGCTACAATTCAGAACAAATATCCGCTTCCTCAGATCAATGATCTGTATGATCAACTGGCTGGTTCATCAATATTCTCTAAACTCGACTTGAGGTTGGGTTACCACCAGATCCGTGTTCGTGAAGAGGATATTCCAAAGACCGCATTCATCACTCGTTATGGTTCTTACGAGTACAACGTCATGTCTTTTGGCTTGACCAATGCTCCAGCCACATTCTCTCGTCTGATGAACTACATATTCATGGATTAACTCGACAAGTTCATCGTAGTCTATCTGGATGATATTCTTGTATATTCGAAGAACAAAGAAGAACATGTTAAACATCTTTGACTTGTTCTAGAGAAGCTTCGAGAACATCAACTTTATGCCAAGTATTCCAAGTGCGAATTCTGACTTCCTGAAGTCACCTACCTTGGTCATGTCATCTCCAAGGATGGTATTGCCGTCAACCCAGAGCGTGTTCAGGCTATTCTTGACTGGACCCCTCCGAAGACTGTCAAGCAAGTCAGAAGCTTTCTCGGTCTTGCCAGCTATTGTCGTCGCTTTGTCGAGAACTTCTCCAAGATTGCCAAGCCACTGACCAATCTGCTTCACAAAGGCGTTAAGTTCGATTGGACAGACAAATGTCAGGAAAGTTTCCAAGCACCCAAAGACAAGCTGACATCTGCCCCAGTGCTTGCTCCCCCTGATTCTCGCAAGGACTTTGTCGTCTATTGTGACGCTTCACGTCAAGGATTAGGCTGTGTCCTAATGCAAGAGCACAAAGTGATTGCTTATGCCTCCCGTCAAGTGTGTCCTCACGAAGAGAACTACCTAGTTCATGACCTCGAGCTTGCTACGGTTATCTTTGCACTGAAGCTATGGCGACAATACCTTCTCGGTAATCGTTGCGAGATCTTCACCGATCATCAGAGTCTGAAGTACATGTTTACTCAACCAGATCTGAACCTCCGTCAGCAGCGATGGATGGAAGCTATTGCTGACTACAACTACGGTATATCCTATACCCCTGGCAAGGCTAATGTAATGGCCAATGCCCTGAGCCGTAAGTCTTATTGCAATAATCACCAGGTCTACAAAGCTCAACCCCGCCTTTATGAAGAGCTATGCAAGCTGAACCTTCAACTAGTTCCACAGGGTTCTCTGAATAACCTTGTCTTGGAACCAACTCTTCTAAAAGCAATCAAGTCTGCTCAAGCCAAAGATTCTCATGTTGATCTGATGAAAAAGGATCTTGCCTTAGAGAAATCCAGAGATTTCTCACTTCGTGAAGATGGAACCTTATACTTCAGAGATCACATTGTCGTACCCCGGTTCGAGCTTATGACAGAGAAGCTGATGAAAGAAGCGCATGATACCCCTCCCTCTATTCATCCGGGAAGTACCAAGATGTATCTAGACATCCGTCAGAAGTACTGGTGGTCTAACATGAAGCAAGACATTGCTCGATATATTGAAGAATGTGACGTTTGTCATCGCGTCAAAGCAGAACATCAGAAACCGGCTGGACTTCTGCAACCTCTCCCTATTCCTGAATGGAAATGGGATAAGATTCACATGGACGTCGTCACTGGCCTTCCAAAGTCTCAGAAAGGTAACGATGCAATCTTTGTCGTCATCGACCAATTCGTCGATGCTTCAAGGATCCGGAACGTGAAGTGGATCTGGAATTGATTGAAGTTCAAGATGATCTCACATACAAGGAGCATCCGATCTGCATTCTTGAAGAAGCTGAACGTCGAACACGCCAGAAGGTTACCAAGTTCCTTAAGGTGCAATGGTCAAATCATTCTAAGGATGAAGCCACTTGGGAACATGAGGATAACCTCCGTGCCGAATACCCCGACCTGTTCCCTTCTACCTCTTAATTCTCGGCACGAGAATTTCCTTTAGAGGAGGAGAGTTGTAATACCCTGGTGTACAGATGCTACAGTAAACCTTGGGGTTAAGCTAATGTTTTTGCTAAACATGTGCCTGATCATTATTGTCTCCTGTTCTTTCAAATTCCAGTTGAATTCAAATTCAAATTCTGTATGAAATTCAAAATTTCTCAAGCATGAAAACAAAAATGTTCATCATGTGCCAAATATTCCACAACTAATATTGGTGGTGAACCAACATTTTTTGCAAAGGGTTTAAGTGGCCTAAGCTACTTAAAACGGGACCTAAGCAATAAATTAAATGCCTTTTTAATTTATAAAATTGCCAATCTTTTTCTATAGTCTCACAATATTTTGTGGCAGTGCAATATACTTCTTTGAGATTATTTTGGCCAATGGCATAATTTTTGCTCACTTTTTATTGGCTAAAATGAAATAGAAGTGCAAAAAGGGGGAAGGAAGAAGGAAAAGGGAACCCTCCTGCCCCTGGGCCTAAGGCCACAGAGACAGGCCCAGCCGGCCAGGCTCAGCTCGCCGCCCCGGTCGTCTCCCCCACTGTTCCCCCAGTGCGCGTCGCTACAGGAGGCTAGTCGCCGCCGAACCACGTCGCCGGCGATGAACCCCGCGAGAGGATAAGTCCTCCACGCCCCTGGACGCCTCATGTCCTTCCCCTCACCTACCGCCAATCCCGCCTCTCCGTCCCCCTGCCTCTCCCTCTCCCCCAGATCCCCTTATCTCCCCCCTCACCGAACGCCATCGCCACCGTGGCTCCGTCGTTTCCCCGGCTACCAGCGGCCCCGTGATTGCTGACTGCAACGGCAAGCTCCGCCAGCATCCTCCCCTTCCCCTGTTGCGTTCGGTGGGAGTCGGGGAACCCCGTAGCTGCCGCGTCGTCATCGTCCTCTTCTCCGGCCGAGCGGAATCGCCACCGTCCTCCATCGCCACCGCGGCGACCGGCACCACTCTGTCCGCTCGTGTTGTCCTGGAGAGCCACTGTCGTCCTCCCGTTCGACTGGAGCCTTCAGGTGGAGCTGGGGACCTCTACAGCTATCGAGCGCCGGCGACCTCGAGCACCTCTGCTACTCCTAAGCTATCACGGGCCTGCTTGCGTGCCGCGCGGTGAGCTCCTCCGCCTCCTGCTCCTCCCTGTTAATCTCCTAGCGCGTTGTAGCTAGCTCGCCATCGTGCCCGAGCTCTGGCCATCGCTGTGCATCTTGCCGCCGTGGCCACGCTCGCCGGTGAGCTCGCCCGAGCCCGCAGTCGTGCTCAGGATGCGTGTAGGACTCCGTAGTGCTAGCGAGATCCGCTCGTGCTGAGTATAGCCAGATCCGCTCGTGCCCGAACTCCTGTGCCGCCTCCGCCGCTTGCCGTCGCCGTCACCGGCCTTTTCCGGCCGGGCCACCACCGCAGTACGACGCGCGCTGCTCCGCTCATTCAAACGCACCCTAGAACGCGCGAAATGGTCGCGTGTTGGTGAAATCCGACGAGGCCCGAGGCCCTCCGCCGCATTTTGGCGTCGCCGGCTGTCACATCCATAGTTCTGGTATGACCTAGGCTTGCTTCATGCATCATGTTTAAATTTCAAATGAAGTTGAAATGGGGATGTTCCAAACCCTAGCACCAAAGCAATTCAAATAGGTTCAAATTAAAAATGGAATTTCAATGAACCCAAAATACTTTTCAAAAATGTTCATGGTCTTTGGAAAATGTTGGAAACAACAACCAGGGGTGATGCACATTTTTGCTAAACATTCTGGATTTTTGAATGAACCCATATGTATTTGAATTGGAGCTGTTTAAAATAATATAAATATTTTAAAGGCTCCAAAAATGTTGGAATTTGGTGAGGGCCTCTGGTATATTACAACTAGTGGTCACAAGGAATCCCAACATTTTTAGAATTGTGCTAGTATTTATTTTAAGTCAAAACAAATGTCAGAAATAGAAAAGAAAACAAGAAAAAAAGGAAAACACTTACCTGAGGCCTGGCTTACCTGGCACCCCCATCCGGCCCAGCAGAGGCCCAGCCCACTGGCCTCTGCCAGTCACCACTTACCTCCCGCCAGGAGGACGCTGAGCGCGTGGCCGACGCACGCCGGCGCACGCCCGACTACCTCCTGCTTGCCGCCTCCCTCTAGACGCCCCTGGAGACGCCACGCAGCCTCCCCGACCCCCTCTCACTCTCCCCCGTGCTTCTCCTCTCCTCTGTCACCCTCTCTTGCCCACACCTGATCGCAGCCGATGCCACCGCTCGCCGTTGCCGCGGCCACTGCCTCCCCCTCGTCCCTCCGTCATGTCCACGCGCTCCGCCGCTGTGGGCTACGCCTCCTCGATGAGACGCACGGCGCCGGAATCCCCTGGACGCCGCAAGCACCGCCGTTCCCCTCGTCGGCCACTGAAGATCCTCGCCGTTGATTCGCTGCCCACTGGCCGTCCCCGCGCCTGCCGAGTCCTCCGTTAGCCTTGCTGTGAGCTCCTCTGCCATTTCCCTCTCTCCCCGTGCTCTGTTCCACCGTGTACCCGCATTTTCCACCCCGTCCGAAGCCATCGCCGCCGCAACCCCTCGCCGTCGTGGCCACAGCCGCCGCAGCTCGCAGCCGAGCTCGCCGTTGCACTCAGTGCACTCTGGCGAGTCGAGTGGACCCGCTGGCAGCCCCTGCTGTGCCCCAAAACACCCCGCGGGCACCTGGCCGAACTCCGGCCGCCGCACTCATCGTCGCCGGCGCCACTCCGGCAGCTCCCCGGCTGCGCAACCACCAGGGCTGGATGCAGACGAGCGTCCGCACCCCGTAGTTGCACTCCGCGTGCCAAATAGCCCCCCGTAGGCAAAACCCGCAGCGCACCGCTGCGTTTGGCTCGCCGACGGCTAAACGCCGGGGGCCGCTGACCTTTGACCGGCGTGGGTTGACCCCCACAGCCCAGTTTGACCTCCCCCTCTCTCTCACTGACTTGCGGGCCCCGCCCTACTAATTACCTTAGTTAGCACTAATTAACTAACTAGGTTAGCTGCTACGGTCACTGACTAGTGGGCCCTGCCCAGTTAGTTAGAACTAACTAACTTAGTTAGTTGACTGGGTCACTGACCAGTGGGACCCACTAGTCAGGTTTGACCTGGTCAGCCCCGTTGACTGACTTATGTCATGCTGACGTAGAGCTGATGCAATAATTGATTTCTGGAATTAATTTAACTCAGGAAATTCCAGAATATTGCCTAAACTTCAAGAATTCATAATAATTCAACCGTAGCTCAAAATGAAATAAATTATATATGGAAAATTATCAGAAAAATGCAATGAATCCATTTATGCCAGTTATATGCATGAAAAACCAACTTATACATGTTGTATAAGTGAAAACATAATATGGGCATTTTAAATGCTTCATTTTGAATTGCATTTGAATCTTTGATTCAAATGGGCTTCAACCAACTTGGTAGCATCTTGCATTAGCCCAAACACTAGCATTTGCACATGTCATGTGCATGCATCATTTTGTTGCATTTGTTTGTGTGTTGATCGCCGGCACCGTTTCTTCTCGATAGGTTCCACTCCGGAAGGTGTTCCCGAGTACCTGTCAGAGGAGTTGTACCCCCTTCGTCGTTCTATCAGGCAAGCAACCCCCCTTATACTGCATTAGGACAACAATAATTAAAACTGCTACTTTCTGCTGCGGTAGTTGAACCCATTCCTCTGCATGACCTGTCATTGCCACAGTAAATAGTTGAAACCCACTAGCATGAGTAGGAGTTGCTTGAGCCTTGATGTGCCTGCTCATGCATGATTGTTTTCTTTATGCCAGCTATGCTTAGAGTCGTGTCAGGTCTGATTCATCGGGAATGAATCGGAGTGGTGAACATGTCCTATCGATAAAGGCTAAGTGTGTGAACACGTTTTGGTAAAGGTAGCGATGAGAGGCCACGTAGAGTACATGGTGGGTTGTCTCATTGGAACCATCCTTAAGCACTGAGTTCTGTGTATGTTATCCAAGTACAATTACTACCACACATTGGGTTCCGGTTATCCAGCCCCTCTCAGCTTACTAAAACACTTGATCTCTGTCCAGGAGTTGCAACTAGTTTCTGGCATTTGTAGGTAGTGCTATTTGTCTACCAGGTGGTGTCTGGCGGGACAGGCTTGGGACAGACTAGGCACCATGGCACGGTGTACCAAGTGCCACCCGGATGGTGGGCTTGGGAACCCTGCACACATCGTTTGGGGCCGTGAGCGACACCTCGGCTGGATCTCCTTGCGGATGGAACCCGAATAGGCGATAAACCTGGACAAGAGACGTGTGTGGTTAGTCAGGTCGTGGCCGACACCCTCGCCCGAATTCCGCTTGAAGGTTGCCGAGGTACATGACGTGTATAGGGCTATAAGTGGTGAGAGCGTGTGTGAAGAAGTACACCCCTGCAGGGTCAACATTTTCTATTCGAATAGTCGTTTTCCTCGGATATGGAAACTTGGAGGACTTATGTAGTGCATAGAAAACTTGAAGTGGATACTCTAAAATCCGCAAGATAAGCGTGAGTGCTATGGATGGCCTTCTCATAGGGAGAAGGAAATGGATCCATAGTGGAGTATTGATATGGTGAATATGTGGACTCGTGTGCGTCTTCTCACCTCAAAGAAGTTTCTGATACTTGTAGTATAGGTTAGCCACTGAGTCAAAGCTGGCTTGTTGCTGTTAAAACTCCACCACCCCCTTTGTTGATAATGTTGCATATGTAGATAGTTCTGATTTAAGACTTGCTGAGTTCCTTCGTACTCACGTTTGCTTATTTATGTTTTACAGTTGGTTACACTAGTGACTTCGACGGGTAGCTTGTATCCCAGCTACGATCTTGTAGCCCTGGGAGGGTCGTGTTTAGTCAGCCTTCTTAGTCTTTTCCTTTTGTAGTTGTCTGTACTCATACATGTAATGCTTCTGTTGCTTGTATGCTCTGAATGATGGGTCATGAGACCCCTGTTTGTATTGAATGCTATGTGGTTCTTCTGGGCCTTTATCTATATGAGTTTGAGTTATGTTATGATGCCATGTTGTACAGCACATACTTGCATGTTATGCGTACGTGTAACGTGTATTGCTATGTGTGGGATCCGACAACCTAGTTGTTTATCCCTGGTAGCCTCTCTTATGGGGAAATGTAGTCTTGTGCTTCCATGAGCCATAGTAGTCCGCTACAATCCGGTTCACCGGAGTCCTGCTAGCCCAGCACTACTGCTCCGGAACACTTGACTGGCCGGCATGTGATTCACTTCGTTCCTGTGTTTGTCCCTTCGGGGAAATGTCACGCGGTGACATCTGGAGTCCTGCCTAGCCTGCTACAGCCCGGGTTCCCGGAGTCCTGTTAGCCCAGTGCTACAGCCCGGATTCATATGTTGTTGACCGACATGCTCGAGGTTGATTCATGTATGCCTGTCCCTGTAAGTTAGTGCCACTTTGGGTTCACTACTAGTCATGTCGGACCGGGTTCTCTGCCATATGGATGCTAGTGACACTATCATATACGTGAGCCAAAAGGCACAAACGGTCCCAGGCCAGGTAAGGTGGCACCCGTGGGAATACCGTGCGTGAGGCCGCAAAGTGATATGAAGTGTTACATGCTAGATCGGTGTGACTTAGGATCGGTGAGGGAGTCCTGGATTAGGGGGTGTTCGGGTAGCCGGACTATACCTTCAGTCAGACTCCAGAACTATGAAGATACAAGATTGAAGACTTCGTCCCGTGTCTGGATGGGACTTTCCTTGGCGTGGAAGGCAAGCTTGGCGATGCGGATATTTAGATCTCCTACCATTGTAACCGACTTTGTGTAACCCTAACCCTCTCCGGTGTCTATATAAACCGGAGGGTTTTAGTCCGTAGGACAACTACATCATACAACAATCATACCATAGGCTAGCTTTTAGGGTTTAGCCTCCTTGATCTCGTGGTAGATCTACTCTTGTACTACCCATATCATCAATATTAATCAAGCATGACATAGGGTTTTACCTCCATCAAGAGGGCCCGAACCTGGGTAAAACATCGTGTTCCTTGCCTCCTGTTACCATCCGGCCTAGACGCACAGTTCGGGACCCCCTACCCGAGATCCGCCGGTTTTGACACCGACATTGGTGCTTTCATTAAGAGTTCCTCTGTGTCGTCGCCTTTAGGCCCGATGGCTCCTTCGATCATCAACAACGATGCAGTCCAGGGTGAGACTTTTCTCCCCGGACAGATCTTCGTCTTCGGCGGCTTCGCACTGCGGGCCAAGTCGCTTGGCCACCTTGAGCAGATCGAAAGCTACGCCCCTGGCCATCAGGTCAGGTTTGGAAGCCTAAACTACACGACTGACATCCGCGGGGACTTGATCTTCGACGGATTCGAGCCACAGCCAAGCGCGCCGCACTGTCTCGATGGGCATGATATAGCTCTGCCGCCGAACAGCGCCTTGGAGGCTGCACACACATCGGTTCCGACCATTGATTCGGAGCCTACTGCGCCGATCGAGCATCAGCAGTTGGACGCTGCCTCAGGGGCTGCGATCTCAGAGGCGATCGAGCCGAACTCCAGCTCCGCACTCCGCATGGCCCGTGACTCCGAGGAGCCGGATTCCTTTCCGAACTCCAAGCCCCCCGTGCCCCTGCCGATCGAATCCGATTGGGCGCTGATAATGGAGTTCACCGCCGCAGACATCTTTCAGCACTCGCCTTTCGGCGACATCCTGAATTCGCTAAGGTCTCTCTCTTTATTAGGAGAGCCCTGGCCGGACTACGGTCAGCAAGGATGGGATTCGGATGATGAAGAAATTCAAAACCCACCCACCACCCACTTCGTAGCCACTGTCGACGACTTAACCGACATGCTCGACTTCGACTCCGAAGACATCAACTGTATGGACGACGATGCAGGAGACAACCAAGAACCAACGCCTATAGGGCATTGGACAGCCACCTCATCTCACAATGTGTACATGGTGGATACCCCTAAAGGAAGCAACAACGAGGAAAACGGGGATGGAAAGAGGGATCGATCTCTCGAAAAACAATCAAAGCGTCGGCGTAAACGCTGACCCAAGCCCCGCCTCAATAAAGACCCAACCATAGAACAGGATGAGCCGGTAGACGATGAGCATGCCTTAGAGCAACCGTCCCAACAGGACAACCCGGATAGAGAAACCGAACATCCCTCCCCCGGCGAAAATGGCATTCTGGACGACCCTACGCCGGAGAAGCCCACGAAGCAGAAGAACCTCCACAAACGGCTCGTTGCAACCGCACGCAGCCTGAAAAAGCAGAAGCGGAAGCTAAAAACTTCGGAAGATGCACTCAGGATCAGATGGAGTAAAGTAATCAATACCGCAGACAAATACGGCGACAGTCACCACACTAAAAGCTATCCAAAGAGAAAGCTCCTGCCTGAATTCGACGAGGAGGCCTTAGAGCCCTCGCATTCCAAAAGTGAGAAAGCCACACGGTCGGATAGACGACCCCATGGCCAGCATAAAGCGGCAAGCAGCGCCGCACTTAAGCCAGCATGCGACCCACTTAAGGATTCGCATCATGGCCCAGCTAGGTCCATTTACGGGCCAAGAAAGCAAGCTCTCGTAAGCAATGCAATAAAGCCATTATCAGAATCTGGCACACCCAAATACAGGGGTGCCGCACACCCCCTATGTTTCACCGATGAGGTCCTAGATTATGAATTTCCAGCGGGATTCAAACCCGTAAACATAGAGGCATATGATGGAACAACAGACCCTGGAGTCTGGATCGAGGATTATATCCTCCACATACATATGGCTAGAGGAGATGACCTCCACGCCATAAAATACTTACCCCTCAAGCTTAAAGGGCCAGCCCGACATTGGCTCAAAAGCCTTCCTGAAAACACAATCGGAAGTTGGGAAGAGCTCGAGGAAGCTTTCCGAGCAAATTTTCAAGGGACCTATGTCCGCCCTCCGGATGCAGACGATCTTAGTCACATAACTCAACAACCCAGAGAGTCAGCTCGGCAATTCTAGAATAGATTTCTTACTAAAAAGAATCAGATAGTCGACTGTCCGGACGCTGAAGCCTTAGCGGCTTTCAGGCATAATGTCCGAGACGAATGGCTCGCCAGACACCTCGGCCAAGAAAAGCCAAGAACAATGGCCGCACTAACAAGCCTGATGACCCGCTTTTGCGCAGGAGAGGACAGCTGGTTGGCAAGATGCAGCACCAGTGACCCAAGTACATCCGAAACTAGGGATGGAAACGGAAAAGCGCGACGCAATAAGGACCGTCGCCGGACTAAGGAAAAAAGTCCGAAGAGCACGGCAGTCAACGCCGGATTCAAAAGCTCACGACAGAATCAGAAAAAGCCGCCCCTCCAAGATAACAGGGACGACCTATCCAACCTAAACAAAATCTTGGATAGGATATGTCAAATACACAACACTCCTGGAAAGCCTGCTAACCATACCCACAGAGATTGTTGGGTTTTCAAACAATCCGGCAGACTCAACGCCGAACACAAGGGGCTCGACACACCAAGTGAAGACGAGGACGAACCCAAAAAGCAGAGTACGAGGAAACAAAAGAATTTCCCACAAGAAGTAAAAACAGTAAACTTACTCCACATAACAAAACGTGCGGCGCCCATAAAGGTACGCGCCCCACGGCCTATCCCAAAGGAATCCCGCCACTGGTTGTCAAAACCAATCATCTTTGATCATCTGGATTATTCTAGAAGTGTCAGGAACCCAGGCTGGACTGCCATGGTATTCGATCCAATAATTGGCGGACTCCAGTTTTCAAATGTCCTTATGGATGGTGGCAGCGGACTCAACCTGATATATCAGGACTCAATCCGCCACATGGGGATCGACCCAAAAAGAATTCACCACAGCAAAACCTCCTTTCAAGGAGTAACGCCAGGTCCGGACACCCATTGCATGGGTTTTCTCCGGCTCGAGGTTATTTTCGGCTTTGCCGATAACTTCCGTCACGAAAAGCTGACTTTCCACATCATCCCATTCTCAAGTCGCTATCAAGCACTATTGGGACGCGAAGCTTTCGCCCGCTTTAAGGCAATACCGCATTATGCATCTCTTACGCTTAAGATGCCCGGTCCACGCGGCATCATCTCCTTAAAGGGGAAGCAGTGAGAACACCTCCCCCAAGCAGAGGATTGTGCGGCCGCTTTAACAGCCCCACAATACAATGGCTTCACCAGCCAGAACATCAGAACAGGTCATTAAGACCACGGACACGGATAGACGAGTCCGACCCAAAGTATTGTTGATAAAGGCTTAGTGGCCATATACCCCTGCACTAGGGGCTTCACACTATAAAATAAGAGACAATAAAGCTCAATTTTTCATATTTTACTTTACACTTTGTTTATTTCATATAACTTTTGTTCGGCACGCCCCTTTTTCAACTTAGTTGCTCTCTTTTTACAGATGAATGTCGTGCTGCGCCCGTCCAGGATACGGCACAACGGAGACATAGGCGCAGACGTGCAGTAGGGACCCGTTCCAAGGATTCTTTTCAGATTAAGATCCTGCGTAAACCTTTTTTACTATCTCTTGTTGATACACATCCCCTGGTTCTATGACCAAGGAGGAGGCTGGCGTCTTGGCATGTGGCCACGTCAGAATTCTTGCGCGTACCTGGACACTAGGGGCTTATACCTCAGAGCGTTACCTCGCCCGCTCTCATAAAGACCGAATACCTTAGGGAGTGTTCGGTGTCGTGAGTTTGGCCTTATATGCATCAGGTCCGAGTCATGATTTTGGTCAAATGTTGGGTTGCCCGGCTCCTGTGTTCGGCCTCCTTACGTTCCGCTCTATCGGCTAAGGCGGCACCAGGAGAACTACTACGATTGTGCCCTGGTTCGGCCAGGCGAGCACCTCAATAGAGAAAGCCGAAAACCGACTGTCATGATATGGCGTGAGACTGGTCAACCACTCGATGACTCTCCGGAATCTATAGGATTCCTCCGCATTAACGAAGGGCCGTTTCCCGGCCAGGCACATACGCGCCCCGAATTCGGGCGAGCGCAGTCGCCACCAGGGGCTACCTAAATAGTCCCATTGTCAAGCTCCTATGGCTAAGTGAAAGTGTTAAAGCATTATAGTCCGGTTGCCTAGCTCGATGCGCTATCACCTCCTTTGTAGGACCAAGATGTTGGATTAAGTGTGAAAATGCGCCTTCTGCGAGCACCCCCGCACTATGTGCGTGGGGGCTGAAGCCAACGACTGCAATCTTTCAGATTTTGTATATATATCTTAAAACGGCCGCACAGGAGGTGTTCCAAATACTTGAAGGCACAAGTATAAAAGGCTACTACAATTCATCAAAATATTGCTTTATAATTACATATGCTATCAGAACATAGCATCCTTCAAGCACTGCGTCTCTATTACACGAGCGCCTTCAAGGACTTCCTGAAAATAGTGCTCGGAGGGTACTCGGCTTTTGTACGAATCTTGGGATGCAACAACGGTGGTCTCCATCTTTGCCCAGTATGTCTTGACACGGGCAAGAGCCATCCGTGCGCCCTCTATGCATGCTGACCTCTTCATCGCATTGATACGTGGCACCGCGTCAAGGAATTGCTGCACCAAGCTGAAATAACTCTTCGGCTCTGATCTCCCTGGCCACAGATGACCCATGACGTACTTCATGGCGAGTCCGGACAATCTATTCAGTTCGGCCCATTGAGCCAGACGATCGTCCACTGCCACTGGATGCTCTGGATTCTGGAACTGCGACCAGAAAAGCCTTTCCACTTCGCGATCTTCTTGATCTCGAAAGTATTCGGTCGCATCAGCAGCACTCGCTGCCAAATCCAGATAGGTGTCCTCCGCACTCCACATCCGGTCCAACGGAGCAAACTTCGGATCGCAAAACTTCCTCCGCAGCACAAAGGGCTTTCTAGCCGCAATCTGTCCGGCCTGACGCAGCTCCTCCTTCGCAGCTCTCATTGCAGAGCGAGCGTCCTTGGCATCAGCAACGACCTTCTCTAAGTCCGTCTGTCTCGCCCGGTCTTCTTTCTCAAGAAACTTGCAATGGTCAGCAGCACTTTTTAACTTCACGGCCATCACGGCCATCTCCTTCTTGCTTCGGCAGTGAGCAGCATGTTCGGCTCTCAGCTCTTCAAGGGCCTTCTCGGCAGCCGCATCACTTTTCCTGGCTTGTTCCTTAGCTCGGGCAAGTTCCGCCCGAAGACTCTCCACGGTGGCCGCACCATCTGCGTCAAGCACACACATTGTAAGATACTGGCATAAAGCTCCTCTTACCAGATGCCGCCCGAGGAATTGCATACCTTGAGCCTCATCAAGCCGCTCGTTGACGAGCGCGATGTCGGCATCTGCACGTCAAGTTGTCGCTTTAGTTCGGTAAAATCATCAGTTTGGCTCGATTCCGGACACTTCGCCACCTGTATACAAAGGCAACATTTTAGACCTGGGATTATGATCCTCTGCGCGCCGTCAATTTTAACAACGCACAGAGTCTCAGGGGCTACTATCTACATAGGGCGCATCTTGTTTATGTGCAACTGTCAAAGAAGTACATTATCAAACGTACCTCAAAACCCGGCAGCAAACTTCTGACGGCGTCATGCAATCCGCTTTCCGCGGACGAAATCCTTCCAATCACCGTACCCATCAATGCACGGTGCCCCTCTGAGATAGAAGCTCGCCCCAGCAGAATCATCAGCTCCTCCGACCGCGCATTGGACGGTGCTGGACTCGTCCTATGACCTCCATCGAAGGCCGGACATGGAGAACCTTGGGGGGACATATGGCTACCTTCCGCCCCTACCGGATTCGGAGAAACCCTCTGCGACGACACCTCAGGGTCGCCCGCCTCGCCAGGCGGTACGGCTGGGGCAGGCGTTCCACTCTCCATCATCTCCGGAAGAAGATCCCCCGAAGACGAGCTCTGCTGAGAAGGGTTGAGGTCCGAGCTACAAGGTAAAATTTCGATTAATCTTCTCAGATAAAAAGCAAGGATTTCTCTCATCCCTCTAAAGGAAAATCTTTCTCTACTTACGGCTCGCTGGAGGGCTGATCCCTTTGAGGGCGTAGTTCGGCCGAGGATCTCCCCGGCGTCGGACCCTCTGACGAGGACTTTTTCCCCCGCTTTGAGGCCATGGTCTCTGGGTCGTCAGAGGCGGCCCTCTTCTTCCCCTTAGGAGAGGAATTGTCGGTTCTTCCCTTCGGAGCAGCCTCCTTCGAGGAGGCCATAGTTTCCTTGTCCTCCCCCTCATTTCCCTCCAAAGGCACGATCTTCAACATCCTGACTAGCAAGGGATCCGGCGTGGTTTCAGGAAGGGGAGCCAGACACCTGATCAGCTTTGCCTTCTCTATCCACTCCTGTTTAAAAGGATAGCTCTTTTAGGGGTGAATTTATGACAATTTTACGGATAGCGAGTCCGGGCACAAGGTTACTTACTTGAGTATCCGGGCGATTACAGCTTAAACCTGTGTCCTCGGTCAAATCGGGACACATTGCTTGTGATCCGAAGAACATTTTATACATCTCCATGGGCGTTGCACCCATAAAATGCTGGAGAGCTCGTGGTCCCTCCGGATTAAACTCCCACAGACGAAGGGAGCGACGTTTTCCGGGTAGTGTTTGGCGAATCAGCATGACCTGCGTCACCTTGACCAGGTTGAGGTCTCTTTCTAAGAGATCCCTAATGCGGCCCTGCAACAAGGGCACGTCTTTGGATAACCCCCAATCTAATCCTTTGTTGACCCATGATGCTAGCCGTGGTGGGGGACCCGAGCGAAAGGCAGGAGGCGCCACCCACTTGGTGCTCCTGGGAGCGGTGATATAGAACCACTCTCGTTGCCACAAGTCGAGCTCCTCTTGAAAGGAGCCCTCGGGCCATGGAGCATCAGCATTCTTACTTATGACAGCGCCTCCGCACTCTGTGTGCCGTCCCTCGATCATCTTTGGCTCCACTCCAAAAGTCTTGAGCCATAATCCGAAGTGAGGAGTAACACGGAGGAACGCTTCCCACACAACGATGAATGAGGAAATGTGGAGGATCGACTCTGGAGCGAAGTCATGAAATTCCAGCCCATAATAGAACACCAGCCCCCTCACGAAGGGATCCATCGGGAAGCCTAACCCCTGAAGGAAGTGAGACATGAACACTACGCTCTCACCAGGCTGGGGACTGGGAATAGCCTGCCTTTTGATTAGGCAACCTATGCAAAATTTCGGCGGTCAAGAACTTAGCCTCTCTCAACTTTAGCACGTTCTCCTCCGTGACAGAGGAGGGCATCCATCGGCCTTGAAGGTCGGAACCGGACATTGTCGAAGGTCCGAAGCGCCTGGAATCTGGAGCCTAGGGTGTTGGAACTCGGGGCGACGGGCGAACTTGTTTTGAGATTGGAGAAAAGGAGTAAGGCCTTGGCCTCTTTATAAGAGGTTGAATACCAGGAGCCCTCCCCGTAACCGTTTGGGACTCGCCTTTAATCGAGAAGACATGCTAACAGGCACGATTGGGTTACCCACGTCCGTATTGATGAGAATCCCGTAAATAAAGGGGACACGATCTCTGCTTTGACAAGACGTGCCAAGGAAACCGCCTCGCAAAACACGCTGAGGTGGAAAAGTGAAAACGATTCGAATAAAGGCTTGGCCGTAGTGTGATGTCACGCTGCGGAATACGTCAGTGGATTAGATTTGCGTGGCAATACGTGGAAACTTATTCTGCAGAGCCGGACACTACTCTTGGTGTTTACAAACTTTTATGAAGAATTTGGAGGAGGAACCCGCCTTGCAATGCCGAAGACAATATACACGCCGGACTCGTCGTCATTGAAGCCTGGTTCAGGGGCTACTGAGGGAGTCCTGGATTAGGGGGTGTTCGGGTAGCCGGACTATACCTTCAACCGGACTCCGGGACTATGAAGATACAAGATTGAAGACTTCGTCTCGTGTCTGGATGGGACTTTCCTTAGCGTGGAAGGCAAGCTTGGCGATGCGGATATTTAGTCTCCTACCATTGTAACCGACTTTGTGTAACCCTAACCCTCTCCGATGTCTATATAAACCGGAGGGTTTTAGTCCGTAGGACAACTTCATCATACAAAAATCATACCATAGGCTAGCTTTTAGGGTTTAGCCTCCTTGATCTCGTGGTAGATCTACTCTTGTACTACCCATATCATCAATATTAATCAAACAGGACGTAGGGTTTTACCTCCATCAAGAGGGCCCGAACCTGGGAAAACATCGTGTTCCTTGCCTCCTATTACCATCCGGCCTAGACGCACAGTTCGGGACCCCCTACCCGATATCCGCCGGTTTTGACACCGACAATCGGGGTCTCGACACCGGCATCGAGCCTGCCGGCCACCGTCGGCATGGCTGTCCTGGGGCCACCCCAGAGCCACTGCCAGTGGGCCCCACGGGTCCTAGTTGATTGGGTTGACCCAGTCAATTACTGACGTGGCAGCCCCGTGTCTCTGACATGCGGGCCCCACCGCCCAGTTAATTTACTAAAATGTTTAGTAAATGAAAACTAATTAGTTAACTAAATGAGACACTGACAAGGGGGCCCACCCTCTGATTAACCCTCTTTTAGTCTAAATTAACACTGTTAAAGTCACAGAGGCTGACATGTGGGTCCCACTGGACCCACATGCCAGGTTTGACCTGGTCAGCCGTCTGTTGACCTGCTGATGTCACTGTGACATCATGCTGATGTCATATATCTTTTTCTGTAAATAAAATAAATCCGTAAAATAGGAAAATCTTTACAGATTCATAGAAATTAAACCGTAACTCGGATGAAAATGTTTTCTATATGAAAGTTGCTCAGAAAAATCCAACGGATCCAAATGCGCGGTCCTTTCGCCTGGCACATGCCACTAGCATGCTGAACATGGAACCGTCCCCTCTCTTTCATCTGTCTAGAATCCGCCTAACGCCGGGAATTCATCCTCGGATGTTTATCCCCTCTGTCTGCAACATGTAGTACTACGTTAGGGCAACCCTAGCTCTGCCTATCGTCATGTTATGCCTTGTGATGCATTGTTTGCTCTGTATTTACTGTTTCTTCCCCCTCTTCTCTCCGGTAGACCCCGAGACTGATGTTGCCCCTGTGATTGACTACGTCGACGACGACCCCTCCTTGCCAAAGCAACCAGGCAAGCAAACCCCCCTTGAGCATTCTGATATCGCCCATTTCTTTCCCTCTCATGCTTGCATTAGAACTGCTACTGCTTTATGTATGATCCTACTCTAATGCATAGCCTGTTTTTTTTACATGCTTTCATACCTTACCTGCTTATCCTAAACTGCTTAGTATAGGTTGGTTAGAGATCCATCAGTGACCCCCACCTTGTCCCAGTTGCCTCGCTCTATGTTCGATGACTCGATCAACGTGATCGACGTCCAGGCCCCGACACCGCACATCACCCCCCTAGTTGTACGACTCTGCAGAGTTACCATCGAGTGCCGAGGGTGGAACCTCATACATCACTCCTGATGAGACCTCTGTAGTGTAGCTAATCGGTCGTGGTCATCGAGGGTGATTTCCTCCTTAACCACTTCCGATACGGCTCTGTCGTGCAACCCCTCAAGTGGGAACCTCGAGGGTGGTTCCTCTTACGTTCACCTTGATGATTACATCAAGTGGAATATACCGGGGGGTGATTCCTCAGGTTTTCCCCTTGATGTTTGCACACACGGATACTTGGACTTTATAGTTGTTACTTGGATAGGAGGGTCGACCCTGAGGGGTACCCGCGAGTGATGTGGAGTCGGGTTGACCTGGAAGGCGCCCGCGAGATACTTACGAGGCATGACCGGGCATTCTTAGCCCTTGCCGCAAGTACTCGAGACGGGGCGACGGGGTCACATCTTTCATGAGTCTATGCTTGTTACCGCGTGTTCCTAATCCACTATGATTTGGATATTTGATCCGAGGGGCCTCTGGCCTGATAGCACTAACCATCACGTGGGCATTGTATGGGCGTTATGCGTCGTATGCATCAACTGAAGCTTAATAGATGCCAGTGACTAAGCAGCGCGCGCCGGGTTGGACTGCGTAAGCACCTGCCTTTTTGGAAGGAGGTAGCTAGGTCTGCTCACCGGCCGCCCACACAATGTGCAGGAGTTCCTGGGGAGATGGCCCATGACCCCTGGGGGCATAGGTTTAGTCCGGCGTGCTGGCCTCTCTATTAAGCCTAGGTCGGGTTGCGGCGTATTGTTTGGCCGAGGCCAGGCATGACCCAGGAAAGTGTGTCCGGCCGGAGTTAGTCAAGCGTGGTGGGTAAGTTGGTGCACCCCTGTAGGGAAGAAAACATCTATTGATAGCCTGTCCTACGGTAACGGACACTTGGAGTTGTATCCCGATCGATACAACTAGAACTGGATACTAGTGATGAGAAATGGATGGATATGAGAAATGGATATGATGAATGGATAGTATGGCTCTGGGATTGCTTTCTCGCAGGGAGTCGAGAAAGGATCTCTGGCCGAGGTTGATAACACTACTACTTTACATTATGTTGATCTGTACTCTTCTATATGCTGCAAGATGCTTGAAGATGCTAGTCTTCGATAGGCTAGGCCTTTCCCCTTCTTTCTGGCATTCTGCAGTTTAGTCCATAGATACAACCTATTTTCCTTTGATACAGATGCATACTTAGTTTAGATCTGATGTAAGTCTTGCGAGTACTTTGGATGAGTACTCCGGCTGCTTTGCTACCTCTTTTACCCCATACCCGATTGTTGCGACCAGATGACGGATCCCAGGAGCCAGACGATGCCACTGATGACTACTACTACCCGGAGGATGCCTACTACTATGTGAAGACCGCAAACGACTAGGAGTAGTTAGGAGGCTCCCTGGCAGAAGGCCTTGCCTTTTCGATCGTTGTTGCTTTTGTGCTAGCCTTCTTAAGGAAAACTTGTGTAACTTATGTCTGTACTCAGATATTGTTGCTTCCGCTGACTCTTGTGTATTCGAGCTTATGTATTCGAGCCCTCGAGGCCCCCGGCTTGTAATATAAAGCCTTTTTTATTTTAATTTGTGTCTAGAGTTGTGTTGTGATATCTTCCCGTGAGTCCTTGATCTTGCGTGTATGATTAGTGTACGATTGAATCAAGGGCGTCACAAGTTGGTATCAGAGCCGACTGCCTGTAGGTAGACCCTTTCCAACTCCTTGGCCGAAGTCGAGTCTAGTCACGACAAAAACTTTTAATAACATGGCTGTGTGTCTTACGGGCCCACGTCGTCATATGGGTGGTATTAGGATCTATTACTCCTCGATCTTTACTCTGGGACTCTGATCTCTCTTCTATTCGGGTTTAAATGGTTTTACTAACCCTAACATTAGGATCCTGTGACCACATTCACCCCAAAGCTGGATAAGACATAGTTTTTCCTTAGAATAGTATTTCTGGATAGTACACACACTGTCGTGATGACAACGAAGTGGTATCCATCGTACCTCTTTCATTATACATGTTTCATCATGGATGATCCTTGTTTTTACAAATGCTCAATGTTGAACTACCCCCTGTTACATGTTAGCAGGATGGTTAGACCCGCTGGTCGTGGCCGTGGTGCCAACGATCCACCACTGCCCGAATTCTTTGCTGGAATGATGCAACAATTTTAGCTTAACCGCAAGTTCATGGAAGGAATGATGGCCTAGTTTCCTCGTCCGAACATGAATCAACAACCACCCCCAGTAACTCTGCAAGACTTCATGCGTCTTAACCCAACTATTTACCGCAGCTCAACTCAACCCCCCGATGCTGATGACTGGCTCCGCGACATCACTTATGAAATGGAGTCTGCTAGTTTGGCCCCTGCTAGCTATGTCACCTTTGCATCTTTCTTTCTGAAGGGTCCCGCTGCTCAATGTTGGGCCAGCCAAAGGCATACCCTGCCTGTTGGAACGGTCATCACTTTGCCGGATTTCCAAGCTGCTTTCCATGCCCGCTTCATTCCTCAAGGAATCATGGACAGGAAGAAGCGAGATTTCCACAACCTCACCCAAGGCAACAATACCGTAGATGCTTATCAGCGAGAATTTCTGGACTTGTCTAGCTATGCTGAAGAAGACATTGCAACTGATGCTCGTAGGCAAGAAAAGTTCCGTGATGGACTTCACCCTGGTATTAAGCTAGCACTGCTCGCTCATGACTTTGCCGACTTCGCCACCTTGGTGAACAAGGCTATTCAGCTTGAGACTGGTCTTCAGGAACACCGGGGATCCCTTAGGCGCAGCCGTGACGCTGGCTCATCTTCAGGCCCGTCAGCGCAGAAGCGTCTGTAGGATCGAAAGTATGTCTAGAGGGGGGTTATTAGACTACTTGACCAAATAAAAACTTAACCTTTTCCCAATTTTAGTTCTTGGAAGATTTTAGCTATTGTAGGACAAGTCAAGCAATCATCACACAATTCAAGCAAGCATGCAAAGAGTATATTGGCAGTGGAATGTAAAGCATGCAACTTGCAAGAATGTAAGGGGAAGGGTTTGGAGAATTCAAATGCAATTGGAGACACGGATGTTTTACCCGTGGTTCAGATAGGTGGTGCTATCCTACATCCACGTTGATGGAGACTTCAACCCACAAAGGGTAACGGTTGCGCGAGTCCACACAGGGCTCCACCCACAAAGGGTAACGGTTGCGCGAGTCCACAAAGGGCTCCACCCACGAAGGGTCCACGAAGAAGCAACCTTGTCTATCCCACCATGGCCATCGCCCACACAGGACTTGCCTCACTAGCGGTAGATCTTCACGAAGTAGGCGATCTCCTTGCCCTTACAAACTCCTTGGTTCAACTCCACAATCTTGTCGGAGGCTCCCAAGTGACACCTAGCCAATCTAGGAGACACCACTCTCCAAGAAGTAACAAATGGTGTGTAGGTAATGAACTCCTTGCTCTTGTGCTTCAAATGATAGTCTTCCCAACACTCAACTCTCTCTCGTAGGATTTGGATTTGGTGGAAAGAAGATTCGAGTGGAAAGCAACTTGGGAAGGCTAGAGATCAAGATTCATATGATAGGAATGGAATATCTTGGTCTCAACACATGAGTAGGTGGTTCTCTCTCAGAACATATGAGTTGGAATTGTGTATGTGTTCTGGTTGCTCTCTCCATGAATGAAGAGGAGGTGGAGGGGTATATATAGCCTCCACACAAAATCCAACCGTTACACACAGTTTTCCAATCTCGGTGGGACCGAATCAACAAACTCGGTCGGACCGGAAAGGTAAACCTAGTGACCGTTAGAGATTTTCGGTGGGACTGACATGCAACTCGGTAGGACCGATATGGTTAGGGTTTGGGCATAACGTAATCTCGGTGAGACCGATTACACAAACTCGGTGGGACCGAATTTGGTAATTAGCTAACCAGAGAGTTGGTCAGGCAAACTCAGTGGGACCAATTTGCTCTTTCAGTGAGACCGAAAAGTTACAAAAAAGAAACACTGAATTTACATTGCAATCTCGATGGGACCGATTCGCTCTTTCGGTGAGACCGAAAAGTTACAAAAGGGAAACAGAGAGTTTGCAACCCCATCTCGGTGAGACCGAGATCCCTATCGGTAGAACCGATTTGCTAGGGTTTGGCAGTGGCTTATGACAAATGAAACTCGGTGGCGCCGGATAGGAAGAATCGGTAGGACCGAGTTTGGCTTAGGGTTTTGGTCATATGTGGATATGGGAAAGTAGTTGAGGGTTTTGGAGCATATCACTAAGCACATGAAGCAAGAGGCTCATTAAGCAACACCTCATCCCTCCTTGATAGTATTGGCTTTTCCTAAAGACTCAATGTGATCTTGGATCACTAAAATGTAAAATGAAGAGTCTTCAGCTTTTGAGCTTGAGCCAATCCTTTGTTCTTAGCATTTTGAGGGTTCCACTTTCACATCCATGCCATGCCAATCATTGAGCTCTCCTGAAATAATCATCTTGTAATAGCATTAGCTCAATGAGCTATATGTTGTTATGAATTACCAAAACCACCTAGGGATAGTTGCACTTTCAATCTCCCCCTTTTTGGTAATTGATGACAACATATAGATCAAAGCTTCGACAAATGATAATAAGCATGAAATATATCGTCGCTTTGAGAAGTATGTGACAAGTAAGAGCTCCCCCTAAATTTGTGCATGTTTAAAATTTGCTTTGGACTGCAAATGCACAAAGAGTTAGAGTCATGGGTTACTCTTGCATGTCACATACATCTTGGTGGAGCGCTTAAAATGATAAGAATGAAATACATGCACTCATCACCAAGAATAGTGAATGATCACATAAGATAGATAAGATAATAGCATTCATCAAGCATTAAGTGTAGCTTATGATCAAACACATGATCATCAATGTCTCACAAATAATGACGTAGTATCTCAAGCACTCAAAAGCAAACAAAGTTCGAAAAACCACCAAATAAAGAAAGAGAGAAAAAGGCAGCACTCTCTCTCTCGAAGCCTATGATCTATACATTTTTCTCCCCCTTTGGCAACAAGTTACCAAAAAGTTCCTAGAAAATGCATAGTACTAGATCGACGCTCAGGCTTGATCTTCAGGTGGTGGTGGAGTCCGAATCACTCCAAGGACGAAGGCTTCTGTAGACGCTGAAGTAGACGCTGGAGTTGGAGCTGAAGTAGATGATGGAGCTGGTGGAACTGAGGCTGTGGCTGGAGCTGAGGCAGTTGCTCTTGTGTCAGGAACTGGCACTGCAGATGACCTCGGACCTCTTGGCACTCTGGCAAAGGCATCAGTTGTAGTCCTGCCTCTCCTCTCCTGCATGTCATCTTGGAGCTGCTCCACTGCAGTCTGAATCTCTGTTACCTTGACATCCAAGTCATAGAACTTTTGTTCCATGATTCTCTCTAGGCTTGCCTGGTTCTGAGTTAGGGTGGCTAGTCCTTTCTCAATCCGCAGGGTGGATGCAATCAGGTAACCAAGCTGCTCTTGTTTGGTTTTCAAGAAGTACTCAGATGCCTCCTCTTGAGTTGGCATCTTGGCAGCTTTCTCCTTTCTTGCCTTCTCCTTCTTTGCTTGTTCTTGGGCAGACGATGACTCATTCTCAGTCATGACAACTTGATTGTCCTCAAAATCTGGACGGATGGGCAGGTGTTCCTTGTCCAATAAATATATGCCCGTGCCCTTCTTAGAGTTGATGAGCTCCTGAATCTGAGGGGCATATCCATAGCTCCTCTTCTGATCTGCTACAGTCCTCTTGATAGTTTCTACTATGAGGCTCATGACCTTGAACTTCTGTGGCACATCAAAGACATGAAGCAAGTTGATTGCATGGCCTCTGATCATCTTGTGATCTCTAGACTTGGGCAAGAGAGTGTGCCTCAATATCCAATTTATAGTTGGCAGCCCTGACAGAAGGTAATGCACAGACCCAAATTTTAAGGTGTCAAGAGCTTCATTGGGAATTTCCTTGTACATGTTGGACATTGAGTTATGATCCATCTTTTTCTTGGCATAAATGTCCAAGTCATCTGCTTGCTCCTCTGGGGCATTGATCAACTTTGCCCATTCCTCAACAGTAGATTGGTACCTCGTACCTCCAGCATCCAAGTGATCCTTCCATCTGGATAAAAATGTGTCGTGGAGTAGAATTGCATAATGAGCTCCTCGTTCCACTTTGTGAGCTTCTGCCCAACAAAGTCTGCAACTCCACAAGCACTAAAGCTATCATACACTCCAGGGTAGTGTTCCTCATTGTCCTTGATGTATTGCCAGTCAACCCATCTCATATCATAGACTATTGGCTTCTTATCAAGCAGCACTGTCTCATAGAAATCTTGCTGCTCCTTGGTGTGAAATCTGTAGTCCACAGCAGTCCTCCTCCTTGAAGCATACGGGTCTGCTTCTCTCCACTTCCTCAGCCCTGAGTCTCTCCTGAGCTTCATATCCTCAGCCACAGGATGAGCATCATTGTGGTCTGGGATCTTGGGCTTGAGCTTTCTAAGAACTTGCTCTTCATCCTCTTCTTCAGCAACAGTCTCAGGCACTGGGGCCTTGTTCTTCTCAGCTGCAGGTATGTTCCTTGTATTCCTCTTTGGTTTTGGCTTGGAGGCAGCTTTGGGTGCTTCTTTGGGCTTAGATGCAGCAGCCCCTGATTTGATAGCATCACCCATCAGCTTAGGTGCCTTAGGTGTTGGTGCAGCTACCTCTTCTTCCTCTTCCTCTTCCATGATGGAAGCCTTTCCAAGCACTCTGGCCATGGTCTTCTTGACCCTTTCCTTCCTCTTCTTGCCTTCAGCAGCAACTGGCTCTTTGGGTGCAGGCTTTTTAGTTGAAGCTCTTGCCTTTGACATGGGCTGCCTGCCTGCTGGCCTTTTGATTTTCAAACTTAGCTTTGTGCCTTGAGCTGGCTCAACTCTCTTTGATGTGGCCTCTTCCTCTGCCACATAATCTTCATCTTCAGAATTAGAAGTTCTCTTCTTCCTCTGTCTGGTGGCAGCTTATGGCAAATTGCTAAGAGTACTCCTGCTGCCATCATTTGAAGAACTTGAGGGACTAGTGCCCTCACTCATCTGCACCTGCTCTTCTGACATGTTCTGGCTGTCACTCTGGTCTGACATGATGAACAAGCTGACTGCTGACCCTGTGAACAGATTATAGATGAGGTAGAATAGATGAGCATCACAAAATGCAGATATTTTTGCAAAAGAATGATCCAAAAACTTAGTTTTAGTTTCCCACTGAAATCATCTCGGATCTACCGATTTTTAAACTCGGTGATACCGAAGCAGTTTTGGCACCTAAACTAGTGAACTCGGTCAGACCGAGTCACAGTTCGGTGGCACCGAGACTGCTAGGGTTTCACAGAGTTCCAAAATCGGTCACACCGATAAGTAATTCTCGGTCAGACCGAGTCTCACTTGTGCAATGCAATAAGCCAAATCGGTGGGACCGAGTTTTTCAACTCAGTGGGTCCGAGATGGTTTCGGCGAAAACCTAACCCTAAAATTTTCGAATCAAACCTAATCTACGAGCGTATTGACTGGATAGGAGTGTTTCAATCATGGCAAGAATCATGATGATCACAATGTGCTAAGAATCGGATTGGATAATAGCACAAAGATAGAGTCCATACCCTAGTTCGGCGGAGACTCGCTACGGCGGCAACGGCGGGGCAGAATTCTCGTTGACGGCGACAGAGACCAGCAACTGGAGGCGGCTGGCGGCGAGAAGACGATCCGGAGACCATGTTGGTAGAGCAGGCTATCGTGCGGGCGAAGGGGTTCTGAGAAATTTCCAAATTTTGCCCGTGACTATATATAGCCCGACCCTGTCGGTGTGACTGAGTGGAACAACTCGGTGGCACCGAGATTCATAACTGTAAGCAGTTACTGAAACTCGGTGTGACCGAAAAGTTCAAATCGGTTGCACTGAGATCGAAAACCTAGATCAACTTAATGATCTCGGTAGGACCGAAAGTGGGGTATCGGTCAGACCGAGAATCATAAAGAGGTTTTGGAAGTTTAACTCTATGACGAATCGGGGACTCCGAGTGCTCCTCACACAGAGTGGTTCGAATCTGACTTGATCAAATTTTGTGATGTAGCATGAAAAGAGTTTGAGACAAGAAAAGCATAGATAGCTAGAGGAGGTTCTTATGCATTCTTGTCCATCCACTTGGCAAAAGAAATAAAACTGAACAATCAAAACAACAAGTGGATGTCCTCGAATGAGTAAAATATGCAACCAGCATGCTCACACAATAAGATGGCAAATGAAATATGTGACAAGGCATGCACAACCAATTCTAGCATCTATCAAGCAATTTGCGATGACTAGGTCATTTATATATGAGTATATTGACTTAGGAGTCAAGTGAGAACACTTGATCATAGGTCATACTCATTGTTTAAGCTCAAGTGGGGTTACCACTTTTACATAAAGCATTGTTGTGTTCACATCTTTAGAGTTGCTTTAGTTCAAGTCTTAGAGTAAAGCTCCCCCTAGATGTGATACCCCCCTAAGAGGGATGAACTAACCTTGGGTTTTGTCGATGATGACTTCATGTAGATGTTGAAGATGTGGACGCTCAATGTTGATGTAGATCACTTGGAGCTATCCATTTGAGTGAATTGCACTTTCAATACCTACATGGGTTAGTCCCACAAGGAACAAACAAGGATATCCATAGACATAGAGTGATGCACACACAAGATGATGTCCATGAAAACTTTTAGGTTACCTTGTCCCTTGTCTTACCAACAAGAGGGTTTGTGACTCCTTGAACTAGTGCAAGATGTGGAAGTTGATTGCACTTGTTCTTGCCAAAATAATAAGAGTGAAGTATGTTGGCGGAGTCACCCTCAAGAACTCTCTAGTTCTTCTTCTTTTGGATCCACACCATCTTGATGGGAATCCTTGGAGTTGTAGTCGTACTTGATGAAGTGGAACTTGAAGTAGTCTTCAGAATCCACTTGACTAAGGTCTTAGGAGCTTCTTCAAATGCATCAATTTCCTCTTGAAGCTTGTCCTTGCCTTTTTGCTTGTAGTCTTGTGGTGGAAGATCATCTTGAGTTTGTGTCCCCTTGAAAGAAGTATCATACTTCTCTTGTTGAGGAACAAACTTTGTCTTGGGGTATTGATCTTCTTCCCACTCAACTCCATTGGCATTGAACTTTCGTTCAAAACCAACACCTTGATTCTTCCGGTGCATTCCTTGCTTGCGCACAATTTCCTCGAATTGCTTACTCCCGGCAAGGCTTTTGTACACTCCTTTCTCTATAATTCCCTTCAATAAACTATTTTCTTGCTCAAGTGTAACTTGGCTAAGAGAATCATTAGTGGAATCAAGAGAACTACTAGAAGCAACAATATTAGATTTAGCATGATCATTGTTACTGCTAGAGGAAGAATCTTTCTTGTTCTTGTTACTAGACTTGACTTGAGGCATGTAAGTGGATAAGAGTAAATGCTTGGCAATGTGAGAAGAACTTTTCTTGCGGAGATCATCATTGATTTCTTTTAAGAACTCATGCTCTTGCTCAAGATTGAGCTTTTCAAAGCGTAATTTCTCATGAGCTCTTAAAAGTTCTCGATGATCTTCGAAGATAGTTTCATGAGCTAACTTAAGAGTGTTTAATTATTTAGTTAGAGCCTCAATCTTCTCCTTATCATTGTCATTCGTTTTATCTTGATTAGCATGATTAATTGGTCTTTCATCATAGTATTCATCACTAGAGTTGTCAACAAGCAAATCATCACCTAACAAGTCATCTTCATCACTATTGAAATCAACATACTCGGGATGTGTTACCTTAGGACCTTTGGCCATGAAGCATCTTCCAACTCCTTCATTTGGTGAGTCAAATATGTCGTAGGAGTTGGTTGACACAAGTGCTAGACCGGCAACACCTTCATCTTGAGTATCTTCGGAGTCGGAGTGATAACTTCTCTCGGAGTGGCTGTCGGAGTCGGAGCCGGATACCCATTCACCAACATGAGCTTGATGTCTTCGTCTTGTGTAGCTCCTTGATGATTTTTCCTTCCTTTCCGAATCCTTGCTTCTCCGTGAGTATCTTCGTTCATAACGATCATCTCTACTCCTTCTCTCTCTTGGTGGTGATTCTTTGCTTCTTCTTTTTGGAGAATCTTCTCTTCTCTTGTAGGGAGCCGTACACTCATTGGAATAGTGTCTGGGTCTTCCACAACTGTAGCAGTTTCGCTCTCGACTAGAAGATCTTTTGTCATTGTAGGACCTTGACTTGAAGCTTCTATCTTTGCTTCTACTCTTGTAGAACTTGTTGAAGTTCTTCACCATTAAGCTCAATTCTTCATTGAAGTCTTGTTTCTCACTTGATGATGTGGGGGCTTCACATGAGGCTTTATAGGCACCACTTGACTTGTTGTGAAGTTCCTGTTTATCCTTAAGTGACATCTCGTGAGCAACAATTCTTCCAATCACCTCCATTGGCTTGAGATCTTTGTAATTGGGCATCATTTGGATCAATGTGCACACGGTATCATATTTTCCATCCAAGGCTCTTAGGATCTTCTTGATGATGAATCTATCGGTCATCTCTTCACTTCCTAAGCCGGCAATCTCATTTGTGATGAGAGCAAGCCTAGAGTACATTTCAGCGACACCTTCACCATCCTTCATCTTGAACTTGTCAAGTTGACTTTGAAGCACATCCAACTTGGATTCCTTGACGGAGTCGGTACCTTCGTGCATATCAATCAAAGTGTCCCAAATTTCCTTTGCATTCTCAAGACGGCTGATTTTGTTGAATTCTTCGGGGCACAATCCGTTGAAGAGAATATCACAAGCTTGAGCATTGTATTGCAACATCTTCAACTCATCCGCGGTAGCTTCACGGTTTGGTTCTTTCCCATCAAAGAAGTCACCTTGCAAACCAACACACACAATATCCCAAACGGCGGGGTTATGTCCAAGAATATGCATTTTCATTTTATGCTTCCAACTAGCAAAATTAGTACCATCAAAGTAAGGGCCTCTACGGTGATAATTTCCCTCGCTAGATGCCATACTCTCCTAGGTTGTGAAACCAAGGCTATGACTACCAAAAGCTATGGAGATCAAAGCAAATGGAGATCGAAGCTCTGATACCACTTGTAGGATCGAAAGTATGTCTAGAGGGGGCGTGATTAGACTACTTGACCAAATAAAAACTCAACCTTTTCACAATTTTAGTTCTTGGCAGATTTTAGCTATTGTAGGACAAGTCAAGCAATCATCACACAATTCAAGAAAGCATGCAAAGAGTATATTGGCAGCGGAATGTAAAGCATGCAACTTGCAAGAATGTAAGGGGAAGGGTTTGGAGAATTCAAACGCAATTGGAGACACGGATGTTTTTCCCGTGGTTCGGATAGGTGGTGCTATCCTACATCCACGTTGATGGAGACTTCAACCCACAAAGGGTAACGGTTGCGTGAGTCCACACAGGGCTCCACCCACAAAGGGTAATGGTTGCGCGAGTCCACAAAGGGCTCCACCCACGAAGGGTCCACGAAGAAGCAACCACCCACAAAGGGTCCACGAAGAAGCAACCTTGTCTATCCCACCATGGCCATCGCCCACACAGGACTTGCCTCACTAGCGGTAGATCTTCACGAAGTAGGCGATCTCCTTGCCCTTACAAACTCCTTGGTTCAACTCCACAATCTTGTCGGAGGCTCCCAAGTGACACCTAGCCAATCTAGGAGACACCACTCTCCAAGAAGTAACAAATGGTGTGTAGGTAATGAACTCCTTGCTCTTGTGCTTCAAATGATAGTCTTCCCAACACTCAACTCTCTCTCGTAGGATTTGGATTTGGTGGAAAGAAGATTTGAGTGGAAAGCAACTTGGGAAGGCTAGAGATCAAGATTCATATGATAGGAATGGAATATCTTGGTCTCAACACATGAGTAGGTGGTTCTCTCTCAGAACATATGAGTTGGAATTGTGTATGTGTTCTGATTGCTCTCTCCATGAATGAAGAGGAGGTGGAGGGGTATATATATCCTCCACACAAAATCCAACCGTTACACATAGTTTTCCAATCTCGGTGGGACCGAATCAACAAACTCGGTCAGACCGGAAAGGTAAACCTAGTGACCGTTAGAGATTTTCGGTGGGACTGACATGCAACTCGGTAGGACCGATATGGTTAGGGTTTGGGCATAACGTAATCTCGGTGAGACTGATTACACAAACTCGGTGGGACCGAATTTGGTAATTAGCTAACCAGAGAGTTGGTCAGGCAAACTCGGTGGGACCGATTTGCTCTTTCGGTGAGACCGAAAAGTTACAAAAAGGAAACACTGAATTTACATTGCAATCTCGGTGGGACCGATTCGCTCTTTCGGTGAGACCGAAAAGTTACGAAAGGGAAACAGAGAGTTTGCAACCCCATCTCGGTGAGACCGAGATCCCTATCGGTAGAACCGATTTGCTAGGGTTTGGCAGTGGCTTATGACAAATGAAAATCGGTGGCGCCGGATAGGAAGAATCGGTAGGACCGAGTTTGGCTTAGGGTTTTGGTCATATGTGGATATGGGAAAGTAGTTGAGGGTTTTGGAGCATATCACTAAGCACATGAAGCAAGAGGCTCATTAAGCAACACCTCATCCCTCCTTGATAGTATTGGCTTTTCCTAAAGACTCATTGTGATCTTGGATCACTAAAATGTAAAATGAAGAGTCTTGAGCTTTTGAGCTTGAGCCAATCCTTTGTCCTTAGCATTTTGAGGGTTCCACTTTCACATCCATGCCATGCCAATCATTGAGCTTTCCTGAAATAATCATCTTGGAATAGCATTAGCTCAATGAGCTATATGTTGTTATGAATTACCAAAACCACCTAGGGATAGTTGCACTTTCAGCATCGGATATGGATTCCCCACAAGATGTATCGTCCAACTGCACCTGCACCAAGGCAGTCCTATGCTGCACCTCGTCTGCCTCCTCCACCGCAAAGGCAGCCCCTTCGGGCCGTACCACCCCAAGCTTCTGCTCCCAATCCCAATGATGGTCTGTGCTTCAAGTGTGGCCTTCCGGGCCATCGTTCCAGGAACTGCCCTTAGAATCAGAATCAGCTGGCGCTGCCTTCTAATGCTCGAGGTATCAATCAACCCCGCAACCACAATGCCAGACCATATGGTCGTGGTTAGGCAAATCATGTTGATCTGAATGAAGCTCAAGACCAGCCTGCCACTGTGATGGGTACTCTTCTCGTTAATTCAATAACGGCATCTGTTTTATTTGATTTAGGGGCATCGCATTCATTCCTGTCAGAAAATTTTGCATATGCACATGACATTCGATGCGAGCCCATGAACACTTCGATAGTGGTACGCACCCCTGCAGGTCAGTGTCGAACTACCATGATTAGTCGCAACATCCCCGTTGAAATTGAAGGGTTGGAATTTCATGTTTCTCCCATTATTCTGGAGTCTTCCAATATTGACCTCAGTCCGAGAATGGAATGGTTGAAAGCACATACTGCCTCTATCGTTTGTGCCACCAAAGTCGTTCATCTCCTACATCCTTCTGATGAGATAGTAAGCTACCATGCTCAGATTGTTCAAAACGTGAAGCACGACTTTATGCTTTGAATGCGTTGAATGTAGCACCTCTTGAGGGAATTGAAAAGATCCCAGTTGTTCGCGACTTCCTAGACGTCTTTCCAGAAGAACTTCCAGGAATACCTCCTACTCGGGCTGTCGAGTTCGTCATCGATTTGAAACCAGGCACCGTTCCTACAAGATGCCACCTCATGAGCTCCTTGAACTTAAGGAGGAAATCGACAAATCTCTTCGCAGTGGTTTCATTCGTCCAAGTTCCTCAGCTTGGGGAGCACCTTGTCTCTTTGTGAAGAAGAAGGATGGAACGAACCGTTTGTTCCAAGACTATCGTCCTATCAACCAAGCTACAATTCAGAACAAATATCCGCTTCCTCGGATCAATAATCTGTATGATCAACTGGCTGGTTCATCAATATTCTCTAAACTCGACTTGAGGGTGGGTTACCACCAGATCCATGTTCGTGAAGAGGATATTCCAAAGACCGCATTCGTCACTCGTTATGGTTCTTACAAGTACACCGTCATGTCTTTTGGCTTGACCTATGCTCCAGCCACATTCTCTCGTCTGATGAACTACATATTCATGGATTACCTCGACAAGTTCGTCGTAGTCTATCTGGATGATATTCTGGTATATTTGAAGAACAAAGAAGAACATGTTGAACATCTTCGACTTGTTCTAGAGAAGCTTAGAGAACATCAACTTTATGCCAAGTATTCCAACTGCGAATTTTGGCTTCCTGAAGTCACCTACCTTGGTCATGTCATCTCCAAGGATGGTATTGCTGTCAACCCAGAGCGCGTTCAGGCTATTCTTGACTGGACCCCTCCAAAGAATGTCAAGCAAGTCATAAGCTTTCTCGGTCTTGCCAGCTATTGTCGTCACTTTGTCGTGAACTTATCCAAGATTGCCAAGCCACTGACCAATCTGCTTCACAAAGGCGTTAAGTTTGATTGGACAGACAAATGTCAGGAAAGTTTCCAAGCACTCAAAGACAAGCTGACATCTGCCCCAGTGCTTGCTCCCCTGATTCTCGCAAGGACTTTGTCATCTATTGCGACGCTTCACGTCAAGGATTAGGCTGTGTCCTAATGCAAGAGCGCAAAGTGATTGCTTATGCCTCCCGTCAAGTGCGTCCTCACGAAGAGAACTACCCAGTTCATGACCTCGAGATTGCTGCGGTTATCTTTGCACTGAAGCTATGGCGACACTACCTTCTCGGTAATCGTTGCGAGATCTTCACCGATCATCAAAGTATGAAGTACCTGTTTGCTGAGCCAGATCTGAACCTCCGTCAGCAACGATGGATCGAAGCTATTGCTGACTACAACTGCGGTATATCCTATACCCCTGGCAAGGCTAATGTAATGGCCGATGCCCTGAGCCGTAAGTCTTATTGCAATAATCACCAGGTCTACAAAGCTTAACCCCGCCTTTATGAAGAGTTATGCAAGCTAAACCTTCAACTAGTTCCACAGGGTTTTCTGAATAACCTTGTCTTGGAACCAACTCTTCTGAAAGCAATCAAGTCTGCTCAAGCCAAACATGCTCATGTTGATCTCATGAAAAAGGATCTTGCCTTAGAGAAATCCAGAGATTACTCACTTGATGAAGATGGAACCTTATACTTCAGAGATCACATTGTCGTACCCTGGTTCGAGCTTATGACAGAGAAGGTGATGAAAGAAGGGCATGATACCCCTCTCTCTATTCATCCGGGAAGTACCAAGATGTATCTAGACATCCGTCAGAAGTATTGGTGGTCTAATATGAAGCAAGACATTGCTCGATATATTGAAGAATGTGACGTTTGTCGTCGCGTCAAAGCAGAACATCAGAAACTGGCTGGACTTCTGCAACCTCTCCCTATTCCTGAATGGAAATGGGATAAGATTCAGATGGACTTCGTCACTGGCCTTCCAAAGTCTTAGAAAGATAACGATGCAATCTTTGTCGTCATCGACCAATTCTTGAATGTTGCTCACTTTCTGCCAGTCAAGGAGACTATCACTGCTAGTCAATTAGCAAACTTGTATATCTCCAGAATTGTGTCACTCCATGGCATTCCGAAGGAGATCAGTTCAGACCGTGGCAGTATATTCACTTCAAAGTTATGGGATAGTTTCCAAGAGGCAATGGTAACTCATATTACCTGGAGCACTGCTTATCATCCCCAATCCCAAGGCCAAGTCGAGCGAGTCGATCAAATTCTTGAAGACATGCTTCGGGCTTGTGTTATTTCTTTCGGAAAGAAGTGGGAAGAATCTCTCCCTTATGCGGAGTTCTCTTATAACAATAGTTATCAAGCCAGCTTGAAAATGGCACCCTTTGAAGTGCTTTATGGACGCAAGTGCCGAACCCCTCTGAATTGGTCAGAAACTGGGGAACGGACGCTCATTGGTCCAGACATTATTCAACAAGCTGAAGAGTAGGTTCGCATTGTCCGGGATAATCTCAAGGCGGCCCAGTCCCGCCAGAAGAGCAACTATGACCGAAAACACTAGGGTTCAACTTATCAACGTGGTGAACAAGCTTATCTGCGTGTCACTCCTTTGAGAGGCACTCATCGGTTCGGAGTCAAGGGCAAGCTAGCTCCGCGCTACATTGGTCCTTTCCGCATTCTGGCCCATCGTGGACTGGTGGCTTATCAATTGGAGTTGCCACCTCAGTTCTCTCATGTTCATGATGTCTTCCACGTGTCGCAACTTCGTCGATGCTTCAAGGATCCGGAACTTGAAGTGGTTCCGGAATTGATTGAAGTTCAAGATGATCTCGCATACAAGGAGCATCCGATCTGCACTCTTGAAGAAGTTGAACGTCGAACACGCCAGAAGGTTACCAAGTTCCTCAAGGTGCAATGGTCAAATCATTCTAAGGATGAAGCCACTTGGGAACACGAGGATAACCTCCGTGTCAAATACCCCGACCTGTTCCCTTCTACCTCTTAATTCTCGAGACGAGAATTTCCTTTAGAGGAGGAGAGTTGTAACACCCCGGTGTACTGATGCTACAGTAACCCTTGGGGTTAAGCTAATGTTTTTGCTAAACATGTGCCTGATCATTATTGTCTCATGTTCTTTCAAATTCCAGTTGAATTCAAATTCAAATTCTGTGTGAAATTCAAAATTTCTCAAACATGAAAACAAAAATGTTCATCATGTGCCAAATATTCCACAACTAATATTGGTGGTGAACCAACATTTTTTGCAAAGGGTTTAAGCGGCCTAAGCTACTTAAAACGGTGGCCTAAGCAATAAATTAAATGCCTTTTTAATTTATAAAATTGGCAATCTTTTTCTAAAGTCTCACAATATTTTGTGGCAGTGCAATATACTTCTTTGAGATTACTTTGGCCAATGGCATAATTTTTGCTCACTTTTTATTGGCTAAAAAGAAATAGAATTGCAAAAAGAGGGAAGGAAGAGGGAAAAGGGAACCCTCCTGCCCCTGGGCCTAAGGCCACAGAGACAAGCCCAGCCGGCCAGGCCCAGCTCACCGCCCCGGTCATCTCCCCCACTGTTCCCCCAGTGCGCGTCGCTACAGGAGGCTGGTCGCTGCCGAACCACCTCGCCGGCGATGAACCCCGCGAGAGGATAAGTCCTCCACGCCCCTGGACGCCTCAAGTCCTCCCCCTCACCTACCGCCACTCCTGCCTCTCCGTCCCCCTGCCTCTCCCTCTCCCCCAGATCCCCTTCTCTCCCCCCTCACCGAACGCCATCGTCGCCGCGGCTCCGTCGTTTCCCCGGCTACCAGCGGCCCCGTGATTGCTGACTGCAACGGCAAGCTCCGCCAGCATCCTCCCCTTCCCCTGTTGCGTTCGGTGGGAGTCGGGGAACCCCGTAGCTGCCGCGTCGTCATCGTCCTCTTCTCTGGCCGAGCGAAATCGCCGCTGTCCTTTGTCGCCACCGCGGCGACCGGCACCGCTCTGGCCTCCCGCGTTGTCCAGAAGAGCCACCTCGTCCTCCCGTTCGACTGGAGCATTCAGGTGGAGCCGGGGACCTCTACAGCTACCGAGCACCGCTGCACCCCTTCCGTCTCTGCTCCGACGCGCGCCGGCGACCTCGAGCACCTCTGGTACTCCTAAGCTATCACGGGCCTGCTTGTGTGCCGCGCGGTGAGCTCCTCCGCCTCCTGCTCCTCCCTATTAATCTCCTAGCGCGTCGTAGCTAGCTCGCCATCGTGCCCGAGCTCTGGCCGTAGCTGTGCGCCTTGCCGTCGTGGCCATGCTCGCCGGTGAGCTCGCCCGAGCTCGTAGTCGTGCTCAGCACGCGCGTAGGGCTCCGTAGCGCTAGCTAGATCGCTCCGCCGTGCCGAGTATAGCCGGATCCGCTCATGCCCGAACTTCGGCGCCGTCTCCGCCGCTTGCCGTCGCCGTCACCGGCCTTTTCCGGCCGGGCCACCACCGCAGTTCGACGCGCGCTGCTCCGCTCGTTCGAACGCACCCTAGCGCACGCGAAATGGTCGCCTGTAGGCGAAATCCGACGAGGCCCGAGGCCCTCCGCCGCATTTTGGCATCGCGGGCGTCGAGCCGCTGGCCACCGCCGACGTGGCTGGCCTGGGGCCACCACAGAGCCACTGCCAATGGGCCCCGCGGGTCCCAGTTGACTGTGTTGACCCAGTCAACTGCTGACATGGCAGCCCGTGTCTTTGACATGCGGGCCCCACCGCCCAGTTAATTAACTAAAACGTTTAGTAAATGAAAACTAATTAGTTAACTAAATTAGACACTGACAAGGGGGGCCCACCCTCTAATTAACCCTCTTTTAGTATAAATTAACACTGTTAAAGTCACAGAGGCTGACATGTGGGTCCCACTGGACCCACATGTCAGGTTTGACCTGTCAGCCGTCTGTTGACCTGCTGATGTCACTGTGACATCATGCTGACGTCATATATCTTTTTTGTAAATAAAATAAATCCAGAAAATAGGAAAATCTTTAGAAATTCATATAAATTAAACCGTAACTCGGATGAAAATGTTTTCTATGTGAAAGTTGCTCAGAAAAATCCAACGAATCCAAATGCGCGGTCCTTTCTCCTGTCACATGCCCCTAGCATGCTGAACATGGAACCGTCCCCTCTCTTTCATCTGTCCGAAATCCGCCTAACGCCGGGAATTCATCCTCGGATGTTTATCCCCTCCGTCTGCAACATGTAGTACTACGTTAGGGCAACCATAGCTCTGCCTATCGTCATGTTATGCCTTGTGATGCATTGTTTTCTCTGTATTTACTGTTTCTTCGCCTTCTTCTCTTTGGTAGACCCCGAGACTGATGTTGCCCCTGTGATCGACTACGTCGACGACGACCCCTCCTTGCCAGAGCAACCAGGCAAGCAAACCCCCCTTGAGCATTCTGATATCGCCCATTGCTTTCCCTCTCATGCTTGCATTAGAACTGCTACTGCTTTATGTATGATCCTACTCTAATGCATAGCCTGTTTTTGTTACCTGCTTTCATACCTTACCTGCTTATCCTAAACTACTTAGTATAGGTCTGTTAGAGATCCATCAGTGACCCCCACCTTGTCCCAGTTGCCTCGCTCTATGTTCGATGACTCGATCGACGTGATCGACGTCCAGGCCCCGACACCACACATCACCCCCCTAGTTGTACGACTCTGCAGAGTTACCATCGAGTGCCGAGGGTGGAACCTCATACATCACTCCTAATGAGACCTCTGTAGTGTAGCTAATTGGTCGTGGTCATTGAGGGTGATTTCCTCCTTAACCACTTCCGATACGGCTCTGTCGTGCAACCTTTCAAGTGGGAACCTCGCGAGTGGTTCCTCTTACGTTCACCTTGATGATTACATCGAGTGGAATTTACTGGGGGTGATTCCTCGGGTTTTCCCCTTGATGTTTGCACCCACGGATACTTGGACTTTACAGTTGTTACTTGGATAGGCGGGTCAACCCTGAGGGGTACCCGCGATTGATGTGGAGTCGGGTTGACCTGGAAGGCGCCCGCGAGATACTTACGAGGCGTGGCCGGGCATTCTTAGCCCTTGCCACAAGTACTCGAGACGGGGCGATGGGGTCACATCTTTTGTGAGTCTCTGCTTGTTACCGCGCGTTCCTAATCCACTACGATTTGGATATTTGATCCGAGGGGCCTCTGGCCTGATAGCACTAACCATCACGTGGGCATTGTAAGGGCGTTCTGCGTCATATACATCAGCCGAAGCTTAATAGACGTCAGCGACTGAGCGGCACGCGCCGGGTTGGACTGCGTAAGCACCTGCCTTTTTGGAAGGAGGTAGCTAGGTCTGCTCACCAGCCGCCCATGCAACATGCAGGAGTTCCCGGGTAGATGGCCCATGACCCCTGGGGGCATAGGTTTAGTCCGGCGTGCTGGCCTATCTATTAAGCCTAGGTCAGGTTGCGGCGTATTGTTTGGCCAAGGCCGGGCATGATCCAGGAAAGTGTGTCCGGCCGGAGTTAATCGAGCATGGTGGGTAAGTTGGTGCACCCCTGCAAGGAAGAAAACATCTATCGATAGCATGTCCTATGGTAACGAACACTTGGAGTTGTATCCCGATCGATACAACTAGAACTGGATACTAGTGATGAGAAATGGATGGATATGAGAAATGGATATGATGAATGGATAGTATGGCTCTGGGATTTCTTTCTCGCAAAGAGTCGAGAAAGGATCTCTGGCCGAGGTTGATAACACAACTACTTTACATTATGTTGATCTGTACTCTTCTATATGCTACAAGATGCTTGAAGATGCTAGTCTTCGATAGGCTAGGCCTTTCCCCTTCTTTCTAGCATTCTATAGTTTAGTCCACAGATACAACCTATTTTCCTTTGATACAGATTCATACTTAGTTTAGATCTGATGTAAGTCTTGCGAGTAGTTTGGATGAGTACTTAGGGCTGCTTTGCTCCCTCTTTTCCCCCATACCCAATTGTTGCGACCAGATGACGGATCCCAGGAGCCAGACGATGCCACTGATGACTACTACTACCCGGAGCATGCCTACTACTACGTGAAGACCGCCGACAACTAGGAGTAGTTAGGAGGCTCCTAGGCAGGAGGCCTTGCCTTTTTGATCGTTGTTGCTTTTGTGCTAGCCTTCTTACGGAAACTTGTGTAACTTATGTCTGTACTCAGATATTGTTGGTTCCGCTGACTCTTGTGTATTCGAGCCCTCAAGGCCCTTGGCTTGTAATATAAAGCTTGTTTTATTTTAATTTGTGTCTAGAGTTGTGTTGTGATATCTTCCCGTGATTCCTTGATCTTGATCGTACACATTTGCGTGTTTGATTAGTGTACGATTGAATCGAGGGCGTCACACATACACATAGAGGATTGGACAAGAGCAAACCTTTAATTCTGAACACCATGGAATAATGCCAATATACATCCTTTTCTCAAACCAAACACATCCTTATGAAGTCTGGTCTGAATTGTTGTTTTTGCATGTCAACTTGTTTGTCCAATTTGTATCTTAATTTGTCTGCCCACTTGTGCAATTGTGTAATCGGAACTTTACACAATTATTTGAAATTCCTAAACATTTGTGTACATTTGTTTTCTTCTTGAGTAAGCACTTTACACAGAAAAGGCTAAAGAGTTAAATGGAGAGGACTATGATATTCTGAAAAATGATGTTAGTTCTAAGGCACTTTATGATTGCTCTAACAGGAAGCCACATGGTACATGGTCTCTCTTTAATGGCATTGTCAATGACATCGAGGTCATTTCTGAGGTGAGAGCTACTGGTACATCTTCAGCAGCCTTGAAGCATCATCGAGCTAAAGAAATTGAAGATGTGCGTCAAAAGGAGTTCGAGAAGACTCGAAAAGCATAGGCTTATGCCAACAATGTCTTGGCATGGTGTGTTGGGATGTACAAGCACTGCAATGAGATACAAAAGTTTCTTCAGATGTTTATCAATTAATTTGCTATCATTTGAAAGTAACCACTATGTGAATTTTCTTTTTTGCAGACTTTGGCAACTAAGCAAGGAGTGCCTATTGGAGAAATACCACTGTCGCCTGTTCCACCTCCTTTTCGTTTGCTTTCTCCTCCTGGATCTCCACAACGATCTACCTTCCAAGTATGTAATCATCCATCTCAAGCACACACACACACATTTATACATTTAAAGGATGATAAGGGTTACTTCTAAAACCTGGCTCTTCTTTTGAAGATTCTAGAAAATAGCGAAGAATCCCCAGCTTTGTGTGCTCAACAAGAAACAAATCCTAGCTCTATTAATGTATGTATTTCTCAAACTGGTCTCAAATGATACAAATAGTAATGGTCTATTTGTTGTGACCTTCCAGGGTTAAATAACTTAGTAAGAGGGGTATATTGAACTATGCATGTTTGCCTTATTTTCTTTTCAGAAGAGAATGTTAGAGCTGTTTGTAGTATAATTTCTTGATTGGGATAAAACACAAATGCAATGCACCATAGGGTGCTTCAAAGATAGGAGTACATATTGTTGTTTTTGTGTGCAAATAATAGTTTCACATGGCTATTGTTGGTAGTAAATGCTTTTCCTTCCTTCAGTATAGTCTTTGGTCTCATTTATTTGTACCAGAACAACCAGTGAACTGATTCAGAACGATGCAGCGTGTGTAGTTGCATTACTTATGTGTGTATGGATAAGTTGAGAGATACCTATTCACATACTTGTGACAATATGCATGCTTATGTGATGTGTGATGCTAGCCTGTGTGGTGATGGATCATTTGGGATTAATGTTGATTAATGGGGCTGTGTGAGGATGTTGGAGGGATCATAATATTTTTTTGTCCAATTGTCCAGTTTATAGTTGTTATACTGCCAAAACTTATACCAGATTTTGCATGCCTTTGTTCTAATTACTAGAAATAGGAAATTATGTTTAGACTTTGTCGACTTGATGTAACTCACTAGTTTTCATTGGAACACGGAGTTGAGTGTAGTTCCTCTAATAAGTTCTTATTGTCATGTTCCAACCTTTGAGAATTTGCAAATCTTTCTTTTCAGGAACATGTTACTGTTGCAAGTGTTCCTGCTGTAGACGATGAAGGGATGTTTGGGGGATTTTTCAATCAGTCTGGAATCAGTGCACTAAGCCTATCGCTATTGAGCAGTCAGTTGGTTCCTTGTTGTTCTTGGATGTACAATGTGTGGAGTAATATTTTGGTGCATGTATAGTTAACATGCTAGTACATGTTCTGTAATGTAGGAAACTCTAATTGGCCTACATCAGTATGTACGTGCTAATTGTGATGCTTAATCATTTAGATGTAGCAAACTCTAGCTAGCAAGCCTATTTTTTGGTCAAACATTTGATGGCAGGTGATGTCTTGGCATCTACAGTATGCATGTGATGATTGGTATCTATATTAATTATTTGATGTTATTTTAATTTCATAATTATGGCTCTATTTTGAATTATTTGAATTATTGGTTATGAATTCAAATTCAAACTATACGTTTGAATTATGTCTGCATATGGGGATGGTGTTTCCCTATAGTATGTAACTCTAGGGAAAGTATGGTGATGTGGCGCAAAAGGGCTCCACAATCTTTCCCTAGGGCCTGGCTATAGGTACACAACCTATCCACATGGATTCCAACATACATATGGAAATCTTTCCCTAGAGCTTGTGCCTCTAGGTAAAGAAAATTTTCCCTAGAGCTTGCTGGATACACCCTAGGGGAAGGGGTCTTTACCGACTATACTATACCTAGGGTTCTTTACGTAGGGCAAGCCCAAGGTAAAGTCTTTCCCTATGGTTTATCCTATTTCACCTAGGGTATATGAGTCTAGGTAAAATGTGGATTTCTAGTAGTGATGGATCGATCATTATGAGAAAGCAGGGCATAAAAGTTCTGAATAAAAATTTCTCTTGAGAGCTCCTGATTGGAGCATGAATATAACATTGACTTAAGCCTCTACCAAGCTTGAGCGATACATTCTCCTTCACGAGGCCAAAAATTATATATATAATTTTGATCATGATGAACCAGATGCATAGGATAAAACTTCTGATGAAATTCCAATTTCAATCGGTTGTAGTTCCATGATCCAATATCATCACATAGCCTATACCATGTCAATGCCTTTCCCTAAGGGAAAACTTTCTTCTTGACAACATCCTCGGGCATACCTGCTGATACGTCCATTTTGCATCATGCTTTTATATCGATATTTATTGCATTATGGGCTGTTATTACACATTATGTCACAATACTTATGCCTTTTCTCTTTACAAGGTTTACATGAAGAGGGGGAATGCCGACAGCTGGAATTCTGGGCTGGAAAAGGAGAAAATATTAGAGACCTATTCTGCGCATCTCCAAAAGTCCTAAAACTCAATGGGAATTATTTTCAGAAAATATAAAAAATATTGGGCGAAAGAAGTACCAGAGGGGGCCACCTACCGTCCATGAGGGTGGGGGGCGCGCCCCCCTGCCTCGTGCCCCCCGGTGGCCCTCTGATGCCCATCTTTGGCTATATGGAGTGTTTCATCGAGGAAAAAATCATAAGGAAGCTCACGGGACAAAACTTCACCGCCACGAGGCGGAACCTTGGCGGAACCAATATAGGGCTCTGGCGGAGCTGTTCTGCCGGGGATACTTCCCTCCGGGAGGGGGATATCATCACCATCGTCATCACCAACGATCCTCTCATCGGGATGGAGTCAATCTCCATCAACATCTTCACTAGCACCATCTCATCTCAAACCCTAGTTCATCTCTTGTATCCAATCTTTGTATCCAAACCCAACCTGTGGGTTGCTAGTAGTGTTGATTACTCCTTGTAGTTGATGCTAGTTAGTCTATTTGGTGGAAGATCATATGTTCAGATCCATTATGCATATTAATACCCCTCTGATTATGAACATGAATATGATTTGTGAGTAGTTACGTTTGTTCCTGAGGACATGGGAGAAGTCTTGCTATAAGTAGTCATGTGAATTTGGTATTCATTTGATATTTTGATGAGATGTATGTTGTCTTTCCTCTAGTAGTGTCATGTGAACGCCGACTACATGACACTTCACCATTGTTTGGGCCTAGAGGAAGGCATTGGGAAGTAATAAGTAGATGATGGGTTGCTAGAGTGACAGAAGCTTAAACCCTAGTTTATGTGTTGCTTCATAAGGGGCTGATTTGGATCCATATGTTTCATGCTATGGTTAGGTTTACCTTAATAATTCTTTTGTAGTTGCGGATGCTTGCAATAGGGGTTAATCATAAGTGGGATGCTTGTCCAAGGAAGGAGAGTACCCAAGCACCGGTCCACCAACATATCAAATTATCAAAGTACCGAACGTGAATCATATCAGCTGATGAAAACTAGCTTGACGATAATTCCCATGTGTCCTAGGGAGCGCTTTCCTTTATATAAGAATTTTTCTAGGCTTGTCCTTTGCTACAAAAAGGATTGGGCCATCTTGATACACCTTATTTACTATTACTATTTGTTACCCGTTGCCAATTACCTTATCACAAAACTATCTGTTACCGATAATTTCAGTGCTTGCAGAAAATACCTTGATGAAAACCACTTATCATTTCCTTCTGCTCCTTGTTGGGTTCGACACTCTTACTTATCGAAAAGGCTACGATAGATCCCCTACACTTGTGGGTCATTAAGACTCTTTTGTTGTGCCATTGCCAGTGAGTGAAGCGCCTTTGGTAGGTGGAATTTGGTAAGGAAAAATTTATAAAGTGTGCTGAAATTTAATGTCACTTGTTCCTATGGAACATAATCCTTTAAGGGGCTTGTTCGAGGTATCTTCACCCTGACCAGTAGAGCAACGAGTTACTCCTTAACCTACCGAACCTATTGAAAGCTAATCCTTTCACAGGTGATGGAACATTACATCCCGATTTGCACCTAATCTATGTGTATGAAGTTTGTGGATTATTTAAGCTTGCAGGTATGCCCGAGGATGTTATCAAGAAGAAGGTCTTCCCTCTATATTTGAAGGGAGAGGAATTGACATGGTTTAGGCTATGTGAAGATATGGGATCATGGAACTACCAATTGACACAATTTTTGGCCTCGCGAAGGAGAAAGCATCGCTCAAGCTTGGGGGAGGCTTAAGTCAATGTTATATTTATGGCCCCATCATGAGCTCTCAAAAGAAATGATTATTCAAAAAAATTATGCTCGGCTTTCTCTCAGTAATCGCTCCATGCTCGATACTTCTTATACTGGATCTTTTATGATGAAGACTATTGAATTCAAATGGGATTTATTGGAAAGAATTAAACGCAACTCTGAAGATTGGGATCCTGATGAAGGTAAGGAGTTAGGTATAACACCGAAGTTTGATTGTGTTAAATCTTTTATGGATACCGGTGCTTTCTGTGAATTTAGCACTAAATATGGACTTGACTTTGAGATAGTAGCTTCTTTCTGTGAATCCTTTGCTACTCATGTTGATATCCCTAAGGATAAGTGGTTTAAATATAATCCTACTATTGAATTAAAAGTAGTTGCACCTATTAAATTTGAACAAAAAACTATCACTTATAATGATCTTGTTGTTCCTACTGCTTATATTGAGAAACCACCTTTCGTTGTTAGAATAAAGGATCATGCTAAAGCTTCGACTATTGTTCGTAAGAGTAATACTAGAACACCTACTCCCTCTGAGAAAATTAAAGTTGAACCTAGTGTTTCTATGGTTAAAGATTTCTTGGACGATAATATTGAAAGGCATGTTATTTATTTCTGTGATGAAGCTGCTAGAATTGCTAGACCCGATACTAAAAATAAACATAGTCCTGTTGTAGGCATGCCTGTTAATTATGTTAAAATAGGAGATCATTGCTATCATGGCTTATGTGATATGGGTACTAGTGCGAGTGCAATACATCATTCCTTATACAAAGAAATTATGCATGATATTGCACCTGCTGAGATAGAAGAGATTGAGGTTACAATTAAGCTTGCCAATAGAGATACTATTTCACAAGTTGGGATTGTTAGAGATGTTGGAGTCTTGTGTGGGAAAGTTAAATACCATGCTGATTTTCTTGTTCTTGGTTACCCATAAGATAACTTTTGTCCCATTATATTTGGTAGACCCTTCTTGAATACTGTTAATGCTAAGATAGACTGCAATAAATATATTGTTTCTGTTGGTTTAGGGGATATGTCTCATGAATTTAATTTTGCTAAATTTCATAGACAACCCCATGATAAATAATTTCCTAGTAAAGATGAAATTATTGGTCTTGCTTCTATTGTCGTGCCTCCTAGTGATCCTTTAGAACAATATTTGCTAGACCATGAAAATGATATGTTTATGAATGAAAGAAGGGAAATAGATGAAGTATTCTTTAAACAGGGACCTATTTTGAAGCACAACTTACCCGTTGAAATCTTAGGGGATCCTCCTCCACCTAAGGCTGATCCCGTGTTTGAGCTTAAGCCTTTACCTGATACTCTTAAATATGCTTATCTTGATGAGAAAGAGATATATCCTATTATTATTAGTGCTAACCTTTCAGAGCATGAAGAAAAGAGATTATTGAAAACTCTGAAGAAGCACCATGCTGCTATTGGATATACTCTTGATGATTTTAAGGGCATTAGTCCCACTCTATGCCAGCACAAAATAAAATTGGAGAAAGATGCTAAACCGGTTGTTGATCACCAACGACGGTTAAATCCTAAGATGAAAGAAGTGGTAAGAAAAGAAATACTAAAGCTTCTAGAGGCAGGTATAAATTATCCTGTTGCTGATAGTAAGTGGGTAAGTCATGTCCATTGTGTCCCTAAGAAGGGAGGTATTACTGTTGTTCCTAATGATAAAGATGAATTGATCCCACAAAGAATTGTTACATGTTATAGAATGGTAATTGATTTCTGTAAATTAAATAAAGCTACTAAAAAGGATCATTACCCTTTACCTTTTATTGATCAAATGCTAGAAAGATTATCCAAGCATACACATTTTTGCTTTCTAGATGGTTATTCTGGTTTCTCTCAAATACCTATGTCAAAAGAGGATCAAGAAAAGACAACTTTTACTTGCCTTTTCGGTACCTTTGCTTATAGACGCATGCCTTTTGGTTTATGTAATGCACCTGCTACCTTTCAAAGATGTATGACTGCTATATTCTCTGACTTTTGTGAGATTGTTGAGGTTTTCATGGATGATTTCTCCGTTTACGGAACTTCTTTTGATGATTTCTTAAGCAACCTAGATCGAGTTTTGCAGAGATGTGAAGAAACTAATCTTGTCTTGAATTGGGAGAAGTGCCACTTTATGGTTAATGAAGGTATTGTCTTGGGGCATACAATTTCTAAAAGAGGTATTGAAGTTGATAAAGCAAAAGTTGATGCTATTGAAAAGATGTCGTGTCCCAAGGACATTAAAGGTATAAGAAGTTTCCTTGGTCATGCCAGTTTTTATAGGAGGTTCATTAAGGACTTTTCTAAAATTATTCGACCTTTGACTAATCTTTTACAAAAATATGTTCCTTTTGTCTTCGATGGTGATTGTGTAGAAGCATTTGAAAATACTTAAGAAAGCTTTGGTTTCTGCACCTATTGTTAAGCCTCCTGATTGGAATTTACCATTTGAAATCATGTGTGATGCTAGTGATTATGCTGTAGGGGCTGTTCTAGGACAAAGAGTTGATAAGAAATTAAATGTTATCCAATATGCTAGTAAAACTCTAGACAACGCCTAGAGAAATTATGCTACTGCTGAAAAAGAATTTTTAGCAGTTGTATTTGCTTATGATAAGTTCAGACCTTATATTGTTGATTCTAAAGTAACTGTTCACACTGATCATGATGCTATTAAATATCTTATGGAAAAGAAAGATGCTAAACCTAGACTTATTAGATGGGTTCTCTTGCTTCAAGAATTTGATTTGCATATTATTGATCGAAAGGGAGCTGAGAACCCCATTGTAGACAACTTGTCTAGGTTAGAGAATGTTCTTGATGACCCACTACCTATTGATGATAGCTTTCCTGATGAACAAATAGCTGTCATAAATGCTTCTCATAATGCTCCATGGTATGTTGATTATGCTAATTATATTGTTGCTAAATTTATACCACCTAGTTTCACATACCAGCAAAAGAAAAAGTTCTTCTGTGATTTAAGACAATACTTTTGGGATGACCTGCACCTTTATAAAGAAGGAGTAGATGGTGTCATTAGATGTTGTGTACCTGAGCATGAACAGGAACGGATCCTACACAAGTGTCACTTTGAGGCTTATGGAGGACATGGTGCTGGAGACAGAACTGCACATAAGGTATTGTAATCCGGTTTTTATTGGCCTACTCTCTTCAAGGATGCCCGTAAGTTTGTTTTGTCTTGTGATGAATGTCAAAGAATTGGTAATATTAGTAGACGTCAAGAAATGCCCATGAATTATTCACTTGTTATTGAACCATTTGATGTTTGGGGCTTTGATTATATGGGACCGTTTCCTTCCTCTAATGGGTATACACATATTTTAGTTGATGTTGATTATGTTACTAAGTGGGTAGAAGCTATTCCAACTAGTAGTGCTGATCATAACACCTCTATTAAGATGCTTAAAGAAGTTATTTTTCCAAGGGTTGGAGTCCCTAGATATCTAATGACTGATGGTGGTTCACATTTTATTCATGGTGCTTTTCGTAAGATGCTTGCTAAGTATGATGTTAATCATAGAATTGCATCTCCATATCATCCACACTCTAGTAGTCAAGTAGAATTGACTAATAGAGAGCTTAAATTAATTTTGCAAAAGACTATTAATAGATCTATAAAAAATTGTTCCAAGAAACTTTATGATGCATTATGGGCCTATAGAACTGCATATAAGAATCCTATGGGTATATCTCCGTATAAGATGGTTTATGGTAAAGCATGTCACTTACCTCTTGAACTAGAACATAAGGCATATTGGGCTATTAATGAGCTCAACTATGACTTCAAACTTGCCAGTGAGAAGAGGCTTTTTGACATTAGCTCACTTGATGAATGGAGAACCCAGGCCTATGAGAATGCCAAACTTTTTAACGAAAAAGTTAATAGATGGCATGATAAAAGGATACAAAAACGTGAGTTTAATGCAGGTGATCATGTATTGCTATACAACTCTCATTTAAGATTTTTTGCAGGCAAACTCCTCTCTAAATGGGAAGGTCCTTACGTCATCGAGGAGGTCTATTGTTCCAGTGCCATAAAAATCAACAACTTCGAAGGCACAAATCCGAGGGTGGTGAACAGTCAAAGAATCAAACATTATATCTTAGGTAATCCCATAAATGTCGAAACTAATGTTATTGAAACCGTAACCCCGGAGGAATACATAAGGGACACTTTCCAGAATGTTTCAGACTCCGAAAATGAATAGGTACGTGGTATGGTAAGTAAACCGACTCCAAAACAGTTCTAATGGCAGTTTTTCTCCTTTTTGGAATATTTAAGAAAATAGGAAAATAAGAAACAGTCTGGGAAGGACACGAGGCTACCACGAGGGTGGAGGGAACGCCCTACCCCCCTGTGCGTGCCCCCTGCCTCGTGGGCACCTCGTGTGCTCTCCAGACTCCGTTTTCTTGCACGACACTTCTTTTGGTCGGTAAAAATTCATTATATAATCTCCCGAAGGTTTTGACCACTGTACCACGCAAACATCCTCTGTTTTTGTTTCGACCTATTTCTGCTGCAGATTTAGAGCAAGATGTCTTCTCAAGAGTCAGTCGGGGAGAGTCAGGTGTCTCATCCGACACTGGGGCCAAGAGCAAACAGCAATGCTAACCACTTTGGGCCATCAACTGAGGAAGAGATGGAGGCTGACTAGAAAAGGATAGATGCCATGGAGGAGGATGAAAAGGTTACTTATCGTTTCCGAGCTGGATTCACGATGGGGAAACTACAGAGTTCAGCTATTCCAAACTCGGTCATCCCTTCCAATGTTAGATTTCTTTCTTATGAAAGTATGAAAAAGAGTGTTACTTGTTCTCCCGCAGCTATGCAACATCCTTGGGTGAAAGGAGCTTTAGCCGTTAAAGGCAAGCTCCATAAGGAAATAATGGACCTCAAGCAGCAAGTCAATAAGCTCGAGGAAGAGAATCGTATCCTGAGGGGCATCATCTCCAAGAATATCACATCACCACCTCCGAAGAAGGAGACATAAACACATGGGTATGGGCACTCCCCTTGGCAACTTCCAAGCTTGGGGGAGTGCCCCCGTATCGTATTACCATCACACTTTTATCCTTACCATTTTTCTTAGTTTGATCCTTTTGGCTATATCTTGATCTAGTAGAATAAAGTTTTAGTATGATCTAGTTCTTTAGTTTTGCTTTATGATCCTTCTATGTAATCGACTCCGTGAGCTATATATAATAAAGATTAGTGTGGAGTCAAGGGCTTGATTATCTTGCTATGATCCTGATGGAATAAAATAAAAGAGAAAAATAAAAAGAAATAAAGATACCATATGGATCTTATGGAGAGTAATGACTTCACATATCAAGAGTATGATGAATAAAAGTTGTTGAGAGTTGACAAACACAGTTTTGGTCATCGTTGCAATTAATAGGAAATAATAAGGAAAGAGAGGTTTTCACATATAAATACACTATCTTGGACATCTTTTATGATTGTGAGCACTCATTAAAATATGACGTGCTAAAGAGTTGATGTTGGACAAGGAAGACAACGTAATGGGTTATGTTTTCTTACATCTGAGATAAATTATATTGTCATGGATCATCCAACATGTTGAGCTTGCCTTTCCCTCTCATGCTAGCCAAGTTCTTTGCACCAAGTAGAGATACTACTTGTGCTTCTAAATATCCTTAAACCCAGTTTTTTTTACCATGAAGACTGCAGGGCTTACACCCCACAGCATTTTATTAATAAAAAAGAGCAGGAATCATACAGAGTTTCCTCAAGGTGAGGAAAGCAAAAAAGAAGAAAAGAAGGAACTACAGAAAGCTATACAAAGTAGGGGGAGCACTATACCTAAAAATTACAATGTGACACCAAAAGCAACTCTCCTCAAGGAGGTAAAAAATCAATCCACTTGAGAAGGGCCTCTCTGTACTTTTGCTTGATTCTGTGAGAAAGCAGAGTGAGATCATGAATGAAGCCATTTCTCCATGCCCTGAAAGATGGCTGGATGTTCCTAAAAGCTCTGTCATTCCTGATCTTCCAAATATTCCACCAAGCTGTGAAAACCACCTCTGCAAAGAAAGGTTTGTTGAAATCCTTCCTAGCATGGCAAGAAATTTCCACCATATCATCACAGTCCTTCCATACAATTTGCAGGTAAATCCACACACGAACACTGAAGTTGCACTGGAAAAAGAGGTGGTTTCTGTCCTCCAGTATTCCAGTTGGGCACAGAACACATTCTGGTCCATCATTAATCTTCCAATGCCTCCTCTGAATCATGTCTTTAGTGTTAACCCTGTCCATTATAACAAGCCAGGCAAACATCTTGATCGACATTTTACAACAGCTTTTCCATATCCACCCTAGAATTGGGTTGGTTACCATTGGCTGATAGACAAAGTCATAAAACTTTTTTGTAGTATATTCAGACCTCTTACCATACCTCCATCTCCAGCAGTCATGAGAGGCACTGTCCAAATGGAAGGACTCCATTAAGGAGGAGAGCTGATGTAGCTCCTGAAAAGCTTGCTCAGACAGAGGCAATTAAAAAAGGTCATGGAAACTACTAGCCTCAAAGACTTGCCTGACTGAGAGATTCTTGTGGAGACAAAATGAATAGAGTCTAGGAAATCGATCCTGAAGAGGGACAAAACTGTTTCCAATTTGCCAGCAGTCAGACCCGAACAGCACAGTATCGCCACTATGAACATCCACCGAAGTAACTGCTCTAAAATTATCCATCAGCTTGCATACATCTCTCCACCAAAAAGAGCCACAAAGAATAGTATCATGTGGAACCCTTTCAAAGTAGTAAGAATCCCAGACTAACTGGACCCAAGGCACATCCATCTTGTTATAAAATTTATTTAGATGTTTCAAAAGAAGAGCATCATTTTGTAAGTCAAGGTTTAAGATTCCAAGTCCCCCCTTCGATTTAGGCCTGCAAACTAGTGGCCAAGCAGCCAGCGAATGACCTCTTTCTTGACCATATTTCCTCCATAAACACTGTCTCTGAATTCTTTCCAATTGTTTCAAAATCCCCTGAGGAATTGACAAGCTGCAAAGGAAGAAGATAGGCAAAGAAGAAATGACAGAGTTAACTAATTGCAATCTGCTCCCCTGAGGTAAAAACCATGAACTTGTTGTCAATCTTCTCTCCATACAATCCACAAGGGGAAGGAGATCCACAATTTTGGGCCTGGTAGTCCCCACTGGCAGACCCAGATATGTGAATGGCATTTTGCCTAACTTACATCCAAAAAGGCAGCAAGATGAGAAGCCTCCTGGTCAATCACATTTATAGGAAACATGGAGGATTTATGGAAGTTAATCTGAAGACCAGTTGCCATTGAGAAAGAATGTAATACTGATTTTAGAGCCCCCAATTGCTCTTTGTCAGCATTCAAGAAAAGCAGGGTATCATCAGCATATTGAACCACAGGGAAATCAGGATCATGAGTAGGCAGAGGCCTGCTTATTAAACCTTGCTGGAGAAGATCATTGATCAAAGTCTGCAAGAGATCAGCTGCAATAACAAAGAGCAAGGGAGAGATTGGGTCCCCTTGCTTAACTCCACATTTGTATTTAAAGTGATTACTAGGAACTCCATTCAGCAGCATAGAAGAAGTGCCAGAGGACAACAACTGCTTAATCCAAATAATCCATCTATCATCAAAACCTTTTGCAACTAGAATCTTTATGATAGCCTCATGCTGTATGGAATCAAAAGCCTTTTCAAAGTCTAACTTAAGCAGAAAGATGGGCCTTTTAGACTGATTACACTGATGGATGTACTCAAAGGTCCAAGCAAGACAATCCTGGATTGTTCTTGATTTTATGAAACCATATTGATTTTTATGCACACATTTGGTGATCTCCTGTTGAAATCTATTAGCAGCAAGCTTTGTGAGGAATTTCAGACCAACACAGGTTAATGAAATAGCCCTAAAGTCTCCCACACTCTCAGGTGTCTACTTGTTTGGGATCAGAGTAATGTATGCATCATTGAGATTTTCCAACTGCATTGTTCCAGCATGAAACTCTTTCACTAACTGAATAAAATCAGCAGAAATTATGTGCCAACACTTTTTTTTAAAAGTACATTGGAGCCATCGGGCCCAGGGGCCTTATCAATAGGTAATTCTTTAATAACCTGTTCAATTTCTTTAAGGTCAAAAGGTTTTGTGAGCACCTCCAAGCCCTGAACCCTAGGTATTAAAGACAATATGCTTTCAACCAAAGAGATTGGCCAAACCGTCCCCATTCCGCTTTTGAAAGATAACAAGAACTCTTTAGCCATTTCCTCATGGTTTGACGTTACAGAGCCATCAGACAATAACATGTTAGCAATAGAGTTTTTCCTATATGTCTCATTTTTCCTCCCCCACTTTGATATACCTGATTGTACATCTCTTCCTCCAATACAAATATTGCATGTGCAGCAGATGTTCATGGTGCAATTTAGTGATTTTCCTGAAATTAAACTCAGGTCTGGATAGAGATCTCATGTCCTCAAGATTGTCCAGCCAAAGAATTACCCAGTTACACTTCTCAAGTAACCTTTTAATATGTGATAAACCTTTCTTCCATTTCTTCAAAGCAAACCTCAAGGCTTTTAATTTATCCACAATAATTGCTGAAATATGAGTCTTACGCGAGGGGCGAGCCCACACATCCTGCAGGCAATCCATGAAACCAGCCTGATGAACCCAAAAATTTTCAAACCTGAAGATATATGCTTTTGGGATTGCTGTAATGATGGTCACCAGGCAAGGCACATGATCAGACGCAGTCTTAGCCAAAGGGGTCACTTGAGTCATGGGATAAATGTTAATCCAACTAGCAGAAGTAAAAACCCAGTCCAACTGTTCCAACAGAGGCATGTCCTGCATATTAGACCAAGTAAATTTTCTTCCTTTTAAAGGAAGTTCCAACAACCCCAAATGGCCAATAATTTCATTGAAAATAAACATATCATTTATATCACCACCGGGGAGATTCCTATTTTCTGTGGAGCGAATGAAATTAAAATCCCCCATCAACATCCACTTCTGATCCGGGTCAATGTCCAAGTTGTAAATCCATGAAACAAACTCATCACGCAACTCACCCTGACAAGGACCATACACATTAACCAGAAACCACTGTTCGCTATTATGAACAGAGGTGAATTGCATAATGATCGTGTAGGGCTTAACTTCAAGCAGAGTGCCATGGAACACATCAGATCGCCACACTGTTAAAAGACCCCCAGAAGCTCCTCTAGAGGGAGACTCAACGAATTGATCAAAACCATAGGGACAAACGCTTTTTATGGTTGAACGCGAGCATGAAGATAATTTAGTTTCTTGCAAACAAAGCACTGCACACTGACTGTCAGTTACTTTCTCCCTGACAGAATGTTGCCTCGCATCAGAATTCAATCCCCGAACATTCCAACATAAAACTTTCCAACTACGCATTGTAGCGCGATTCATGGGTGACCATTGCAAAGAATAACATAAAGGACATGACACCTAATGCCATACCCACCAAAAGATAACAAAGTTCAGAACCACAATGTGCCACATCCTAGACCGGACTCAGTTCAGCCAAAAAGTAAACAAGCATAACAGGCACACCCAGCCTCGACATAAAAGCTAACATAAACATTAAGCTGAAGATGCAGAAGAATCCTCCTGTGGATTGGCCGTAAGCTTGTCCACCGATAGAAGGGAAGGATCTATCTCCAGCTCCGCGCCCACAGCCTGAAGAACATGAATCGGAGTATGTGGTGGTGCAGTAGGTCGAGCATCTACAGAATCAGCCGCAGAAGTGGGATGGGCCTTGTCCTCCGTGGGCTTGGCACGGGGGCGCTTCTTAGATGGCTGAAGGGAGAGCTGCTCGAAAACCACGTTTTTGAAGCCATCCAACTTTGCCGCGCTCCAACTGCAACGTCTCAGTGACGTATCAACCACCGGAGCCTTCTTCTTCTCTCTTCGCTTTCTCACAGTAGCTTGTTCCACAGAAAAAACCAAAGGTGATGACTGAATAGAAACAGAAACAGCAGAACTAGCAGATGCAACCTCTTCAGAAACAGAAACTGAAACATCCGGCAATTCCTTAAACAAAGCTCTGGCCACCGGACGCTTCACCGTGATAGGTTTTCTGACCGCAGCAACTATGGGCAGAGAAGCAGTCAAGCAAGACATCTTCCTTGTTTCATCAAAAGCAATGGACTAGGACCTCTTGGAATAAATGATTTGTTGGAAATATGCCCTAGAGGCAATAATAAATTAGTTATTATTATATTTCCTTGTTCATGATAATCGTTTATTATCCATGCTAGAATTGTATTGATAGGAAACTCAGATCCATGTGTGGATGCATAGACAACACCATGTCCCTAGTAAGCCTCTAGTTGACTAGCTCAGTTGATCAATAGATGGTTACGGTTTCCTGACCATGGACATTGGATGTCGTTGATAACGGGATCACCTCATTAGGAGAATGATGTGATGGACAAGACCCAATCCTAAGCCTAGCACAAAGATCATGTAGTTCGTATGCTAAAGCTTTTCTAATGTCAAGTATCATTTCCTTAGACCATGAGATTGTGCAACTCCCGGATACCATAGGAGTGCTTTGGGTGTGCCAAACGTCACAACGTAACTGGATGGCTATAAAGGTACACTACGGGTATCTCCGAAAGTGCCTGTTGGGTTGGCACGAATCGAGACTGGGACTTGTCACTTCGTGTGACGGAGAGGTATCTCTGGGCCCACTTGGTAGGACATCATCATAATGTGCACAATGTGATCAAGGAGTTGATCACGGGATGATGTGTTACGAAACAAGGTATCGGGATACCGACGATCGAATCTCGGGCAAGTATCGTACCGCTAGACAAAGGGAATTGTATACGGGATTGATTAAGTCCTTGACATCGTGGTTCATCCGATGAGATCATCGTGGAACATGTGGGAGCCAACATGGGTATCCAGATCCCGCTGTTGGTTATTGACCGGAGAGTCATATCGGTCATGTCTGCATGTCTCCCGAACCCGTAGGGTCTACACACTTAAGGTTCGGTGATGCTAGGGTTATAGAGATATTAGTATGCGGTAACCCGAAAGTTGTTCGGAGTCCCGGATGAGATCCCGGACGTCACGAGGAGTTCCGGAATGGTCCGGAGGTAAAGAATTATATATAGGAAGTGCTATTTCGGCCATCGGGACAAGTTTCGGGGTCACCGGTATTGTACCGGGACCACCGGAAGGGTCCCGGGGGTCTACCGGGTGGGGCCACCTGCCCCGGGGGGCACATGGGATGTAGGGGGTGCGCCTTGGCCTATATGGGCCAAGGGCACCAGCCCCAAGAGGCCCATGCACCAAGAGAAGAGGGAAAGGAAGAGTCCTAAAGGGGGAAGGCACCTCCGAGGTGCCTTGGGGAGGAGGGACTCCTCCCTTGGCCGCACCCTTCCTTGGAGGAAGGGCCAAGGCTGCGCCCCCCCCCCTCTCCCTTGGCCCTATATATAGTGGGGGAAATGGAGGGAAGCCATACCTGAGCCCTGGCGCCTCCCTCTCCCTCCCATGACACATCTCCCTCCTCCCGCAGCGCTTGGCGAAGCCCTGTTGGAATCCCGCTACTTCCACCACCACGCCATCGTGCTGCTGGATCTCCATCAACCTCTCCTTCCACCTTGCTGGATCAAGAAGGAGGAGACGTCGCTGCTCCGTACGTGTGTTGAACGCGGAGGTGCCGTCCGTTCGGCGCTAGGATCATCGGTGATTTGGATCACGACGAGTACGACTCCATCAACCCCGTTCTCTTGAACGCTTCCGTGCGCGATCTACAAGGGTATGTAGATCCACTCCTCCCTCGTTGCTAGATGACTCCATAGATAGATCTTGGTGACACGTAGGAAAATTTTGAATTTATGCTACGTTACCCAACATGATTGTGCCCATTGGTTTGAAGAAGATAGACCTAGGCACTTCCTTTACTGAGAAATCAAACATAAGGTTCTGGAAAGACCTCTTCCAAATCATCTCCGGAGGGAGAGGAGGTCCAGCCACAATGTGTGCCATACCAATAAAGATTTCATGCTACTGAATCACTGGTGGTTGGTAAGGCACAATTGCCAGTTGATTCTCCTCAACTACAGGAAGCTGTTGAAGATCTGGGAGCGGTAGATCATGTTGTTGATGGATCTCAACATCCTGCTCCTGTTGCTCCACAGAAGCAGATCCCTCAGGCTGATCAATCACTATTGAAACTTGATCCTGCTCAGGAGCAGCCGGCCGGGGAGCCTGCTCATTCTGTGCTTCATCTCCCCACATGGCATTACCCCAACCTGGCGCTGCATCGTTAACAGGTGGAGGAGGAGGATCGACAGGTGCATTATTCCATCCCAACATTGGGTATGGAGGTAAGACAAACATCAAATTATCCAGAACCTGATTACCAGGCAGAGGGTGAGGGTTTCCATCCAGAGGCATTGGGTCCTCATCGTTTGGCATCTGATCTGCAAAGTCGGCACCAAGAACATAACAAGCCGCAGTCCAAGACACTTCAGCACCACCATATTCCGCGTAATCACCAAAAACCACGTCTCTTGGAACCAACGGTGTATCTGGGAAGCTAGCTTCAACCAAAGTCCAAAAAAGATATGGATCCTCACTATCCCAAGAAATAAACTTTCCAAAAGTGCCTACTGCCTGTGAGATGTATTCAGTAGTGCGGTAATCCAATGGAATCCCAATAAACATTAACCAGCCCTTGCGAAAACCATGAGTTCCCTTGAAATTTTCTCCCTCATCATGCTTCATAAATCTAACAAAATGATCGTTGTCCAGCGCAAAAGGTGCATGCTGAATCAGGGTGTATCTAACTGACGGATCCCTGACTTGAAACAATCCCACCCCATGAAACCATGGCTGCGCAGATCGGGCCAAAATACCTCTATTTTACAGAAACTGGACCACCTCTTCCCGCACCGGGCCTAGCGGCCCCTCCGGTGCCAGCATCACCTCGGCAACCATGTAGTCTTCATGACAACGGGGTGGATGAGCGGCAGGTGTGAAGAAGGTGCATGGGAGCCGACGATCGCCACCATCGATGATGTGGTGGCCGGGAGGCACAAAGCACTGAGGATCGAGATCATAGTTCGCCATGGAAGAGCCAGAAGCTTCTTGGGGAGAGGGAAGATGCAATGGGGGCAGCGGCGATGGGACTGGGTAGTCTATCCCAATAACTCCGGCTCTGTTCCCATGCGTAGCAGCAGATTCTGATAAACTCGTTTTTTGTTGCACATAAATTGGCCTCCAAACCAATCCATTGGAGCACGCGAAATCATTACAGTCGCGGCTCGAGTGACCTGGGCGAGAGCAAGCCGAGCAGACCGCTCGCATTCCACATGTCGCTGACAAGTGGCCCTTCTGCGAGCAAATAGTGCAAGTAACCATGCGGTCCACCATGTCATCGACCATAGCTTCAAACTGTTTCGCAGCCTCTTGAGAGGATGGAATATCTAGGCAATGACCCAGAGGACTTGGGCCCGGAGGCGCGGAAGGCCCAGAATCAGATGGGCTAAGAAGCAAAGCAGGGATGGGAGTTTGGTGGGCCTCCAAAGCCACTGAGCCGGAAACCCGACAATTGATTTGAAAGGGTGGCAATCCCTCCTCCGCTAAACGTGTGGGCGAAAACCCAGCATGCACGGAGGAAAGATCCTCAGAAACCGGATCATCCCCCGGATCAGCCACTGGCGCAGAAGATGCCGGTCGGCTCAACTCCGGCAGAGGAGTAACTGTACCAAAATAAATGGGTGGATGAGCCACCGTCCAAAACAAGGCCGCAGGAGGGGGGTTGATGTATGACAACACGCTCATGAGCAGGAAGATCATACCCCGCGTCCCTAATGGTGTCAATGCATTCTTGCATAGCCGGATATCTATATCCCTTGCAAGCAGAATATCGCTCAAACGTAGCAAATGAAAGTTTTTTCTAAGCAGATGTAGCCGACTTGATAGCAGATCTAACTGGAGGTTTATGCATGGCCAAAAGACCCAAAGATGATCGACGCTTAGTTGGACTAACTAGAATCCATTCAACATCAAATTCCTTTCTCCAGATCCGGAGTTCTCTAATCCAATTAGGACCCCCGTTACCCCACAGATGAAAAAAGCACTTGAACAGATCACAGGAAAATGAACGGAGATCCATAATAATAAAACCAACTTGCTTGCAAGAAACATGGAAAGAATAGACCTTATCCTTGATGTGAACAACATGAAGATCAATTGCAGAACCTCCAATTGCTGCTTCCAAAGCCGCTGCCACAGAATCCTCCGAGAGGCGGAAGGCATGTCGGCTGAATGAAAAAACTAAGATAAATGACATCCTGTGTCCCGAAGGATGGACCGTTTGCCCAGTAGATATGAAAACCTGATCTGCAAAAACCCTACCCTTGGAGAAATCCAAGCCAAGGGTAGATCCACCAGAAGAACCCATTGGAGATGGGTATTTCCTTGATCCAGAGAGGACGCCGGAGTTGATGATCGGAGAAGATCCACAGATTAGTGGAGGAGGGAGATCGCCGAAGAGGGTGGAAGCGCCGAGGTGGGGGGTGGGAGCGCCATCTTGTTTTTACTTCCTCCGGATAGAGATATTTCCCTGACGTAGGTGAAAGGCTTCATTGAGGTTGGTCCTTAAACCCAGTTTTCCCATAAGAGTCCACCATATCTGAAGAAAATATTCCCTAGAGGCAATAATAAAGTTATTATTTATTTCCTTATTTCATGATAAATGTTTATTATTCATGCTAGAATTGTATTAACCGGAAACATAATACATGTGTGAATACATGGACAAACAGAGTGTCACTAGTATGCCTCTACTTGACTAGCTCGTTAATCAAAGATGGTTATGTTTCCTAACCATAGACAAAGAGTTGTTATTTGATTAACGGGATCACATCATTAGGAGAATGATGTGATTGACTTGACCCATTCCGTTAGCTTAGCACTCGATCGTTTAGTATGTTGCTATTACTTTCTTCATGACTTATACATGTTCCTATGACTATGAGATTATGCAACTCCCGTTTACCGGAGGAACACTTTGTGTGCTACCAAACATCACAACATAACTGGGTGATTATAAAGGAGCTCTACAGGTGTCTCCAAAGGTACATGTTGGGTTGGCGTATTTCGAGATTAGGATTTGTCACTCCGATTGTCGGAGAGGTATCTCTGGGCCCTCTCGGTAATGCACATCACATAAGCCTTGCAAGCATTGCAACTAATGAGTTAGTTGCGAGATGATGTATTACGGAACGAGTAAAAAGACTTGCCGGTAACGAGATTGAACTAGGTATTGAGATACCGACGATCGAATCTCGGGCAAGTAACATACCGATGACAAAGGGAACAACGTATGTTGTTATGCGGTCTGACCGATAAATATCTTCATAGAATATGTAGGAGCCAATATGAGCATCCAGGTTCCGCTATTGGTTATTGATCGGAGACGTGTCTCGGTCATGTCTACATTGTTCTCGAACCCGTAGGGTCCGCACGCTTAAGGTTTTGATGACAGTTATATTATGAGTTTATGAGTTTTGATGTACTGAAGGAGTTCAGAGTCCCGGATGAGATCGGGGACATGATGAGGAGTCTCGAAATGGTCGAGACGTAAAGATCGATATATTGGACGACTATATTCGGACATCGGAAAGGTTCCGAGTGGTTCAGGTATTTTTCGGAGTACCGGGGAGTTACGGGAATACGGGGGAAGAAGTATATGGGCCTTATTGGGCTTTAGGGGAGAGGGAGAGGCAGGCCGCCCCCCCCCATTGACTAGTCCGAATTGGACTAGGGGGAGGGGTGGCGCCCCCTCCTTCCTTCTCTTCCCTCTTCCCCTTCCTTGTCTCCTACTCCTACTACATGGAAGGACTCCTAGTTGGACTAGGAAAGGGGGAATCCTACTCCCGGTGGGAGTAGGACTCCCCTAGGGCGTGCCATAGAGAGGGCCGGCCCTCCCCTCCTCCACTCCTTTATATACGGGGGCAGGGGGCACCCCGTAGACACACAAGTTGATCTTCGTGATCGTTCTCTTAGCCGTGTGCGGTGCCCCCCTCCACCATACTCCTCGATAATATTGTAGCAGTGCTTAGGCGAAGCCCTGCGACGGTAGAACATCAAGATCGTCACCACGCCATCGTGCTGACGGAACTCTTCCCCGACACTTTGCTGGATCGGAGTCCGGGGATCGTCATCGAGCTGAACGTGTGCTAGAACTCGGAGGTGCCGTAGTTTCGGTGCTTGATCAGTCGGACCGTGAAGACGTACGACTACATGAACCGCGTTGTCATAACGCTTCCGCTGTCGATCTACGAGGGTACGTAGACAACACTCTCCCCTCTCGTTGCTATGCATCACCATGATCTTGCGTGTGTGTAGGAAAATTTTGAAATTACTACGTTCCCCAACAGTGGCATCCGAGCCTAGGTATTATGTGTTGATGTTATATGCACGAGTAGAACACAAGTGAGTTGTGGGCGATATAAGTCATACTGCTTACCAGCATGTCATACTTTGGTTCAGCGGTATTGTTGGATGAAGCGGCCCGAATCGACATTACGCGTACACTTACACGAGACTGGTTCTACCGACGTGCTTTGCACACAGGTGGCTGGCGGGTGTCAGTTTCTCCAACTTTAGTTGAACCGAGTGTGGCTACGCCCGATCCTTGCGAAGGTTAAAATATCACCAACTTGACAAACTATCGTTGTGGTTTTTGATGCGTAGGTAAGAACGGTTCTTGCTAAGCCTGTAGCAGCCACGTAAAACTTGCAACAACAAAGTAGAGGACGTCTAACTTGTTTTTGCAGGGCATATTGTGATGTGATATGGTCAAGACGTGATGAGATATAAGTGGTTGTATGAGATGATCATGTTTTGTTGAAGTTATCGGCAACTGGCAAAAGCCTTATGGTTGTCTCTTTATTGCATAAGATGCAAGCGCCAAATAATTGCTTTACTTTATCACTATGCAATAGCAATAGTTGCAAGAGCAATAGTTGGTGAGACAACCGTGTGACGACACATTGATATAGATCAAGATGATGGAGATCATGGTGTCATGCCGGTGACGATAGAGATCATGACAGTACTTTGGAGATGGAGATCAAAGGCGCAAGATGATGATGGCCATATCATGTCACATATTTTGATTGCATATGATGTTTATCTTTTATACATCTTATTTTGCTTAGTTTGACGGTAGCATTTTAAGATGATCTCTCACTAATTATCAAGAAGTGTTCTCCCTGAGTATGCACCGTTGCGAAAGTTCTTCGTGCTAAGACACCACATGATGATCGGGTGTGATAGACTCTACGTTCAAATACAATGGGTGCAAAACAGTTGCACACACGGAATACTCAGGTTATACTTGACGAGCCAAGCATATACAGATATGGCCTCGGAACACGGAGACCGAAAGGTCGAGCGTGAATCATATAGTAGATATGATCAACATAGTGATGTTCACCAATGAAACTACTCCATCTCACGTGATGACCGGACATGGTTTAGTTGATTTGGATCACGTGATCACTTAGAGGATTAGAGGGATGTCTATCTAAGTGGGAGTTCTTAAGTAATATGATTATTGAACTTAAATTTATTATGAACTTAGTCCTGGTAGTATTTTGCAAATTATGTTGTAGATCAATAGCTCGCATTGTTGCTTTCACCTGTTTTATTTTTGATATGTTCCTAGAGAAAAATAAGTTGAAAAATGTTAGTAGCAATGATGCGGATTGGATCCGTGATCTGAGGTTTATCCTCATTGCTGCACAGAAGAATTATGTCCTTGATGCACCGGTAGGTGACAGACCTATTGCAGGAGCAGATGCAGACGTTATGAACGTTTGGCTAGCTCAATATGATGACTACTTGATAGTTTAGTGCACCATTCTTAACGGCTTAGAATCGGGACTTCAAAGATGTTTTGAACGTCATGGACCATATGAGATGTTCCAGGAGTTGAAGTTAATATTTCAAGCAAATACCCGAGTTGAGAGATATGAAGTCTCCAACAAATTCTATAGCTAAAAGATGCAAGAGAATCGCTCAAACTAGTGAGCATGTGCTCAGATTGTCTGGGTACTACAATCGCTTGAATCAAGTGGGAGTTAATCTTCCACATAAAATAGTGATTGACAGAATTCTCTAGTCACCATCACCAAGTTAGTAGAACTTCGTGATGAACTATAATATGCAAGGGATAACAGAAACGATTCCCAAGCTCTTCGTTTATGCTAAAATCGAGGAAGGTAGAAATCAAGAAAAACATCAAGTGTTGATGGTAGACAAGACCACTAGTTTTAAGAAAAGGGCAAAAGGAAGAAGGGGAACTTCAAGAAGAACGACAAGCAAGTTGCTGCTCAAGTGAAAAAGCCCAAGTCTGGTCCTAAGCCTGAGACTAAGTGCTTCTACTGCAAAGGGACTGGTCACTGGAAGCGGAACTACCCCAAGTGATTGGCGGATAAGAAGGATGGCAAAGTGAACATAAGTATATTTGATATACATGTTATTGATGTGTGCTTTACTAGTGTTTATAGCAACCCCTCAGTATTTGATACTAGTTCAGTTGCTAAGATTAGTAACTCGAAACGGGAGTTGCAGAATAAACAGAGAGTAGTTAAGGGTGAAGTGACGATGTGTGTTTGAATTGGTTCCAAGATTGATATGATCATCATCGCACACTCCCTATACTTTCGGGATTAGTGTTGAACCTAAATAAGTGTTATTTGGTGTTTGCGTTGAGCATGAATATGATTTGATCATGTTTATCGTAATACAGTTATTCATTTAAGTAAGAGAATAAATTGATGTTCTGTTTACATGAATAAAACCTTATATGGTTACACACCCAATGAAAATAGTTCATTGGATCTCGATCGTAGTGATACACATATTCATAATATTGAAGCCAAAAGATGCAAAGTTAATAATGATAGTGCAACTTATTTGTGGCACTGTCGTTTAAGTCATTTTGGTGTAAAGCGCATGAAGAAACTCCATGCTGATGGGATTTTGGAATCACTTGATTATGAATCACTTGATGCTTGCGAACCATGCCTCATGGGCAAGATGACTCAAATGCCGTTCTCCGGAACAATGGAGCGAGCAACTGACTTATTGGAAATAATACATACTGATGTATGCGATCCGATGAGTATTGAGGCTCGCGGCGGGTATCGTTATTTTCTGACCTTCACAGATATTTGAGCAGATATGAGTATATCTACTTGTTGAAACATAAGTCTGAAACATTTGAAAAGTTCGAAGAATTTCAGAGTGAAGTGGAAAATCATCATGACAAGAAAATGAAGTTTCTACGATTTGATCGCGGAGACGAATATTTGAGTTACGAGTTTGGCCTTCAATTAAAACAATGTGAAATAGTTTCACCACTCACGCCACCTGGAACACCACACTATAATGGTGTGTCTAAATGTCGTAACCGTACTTTATTAGATATGGTGCGATCTATGATGTTTCTTACTGATTTACCACTATCGTTTTTGGGGTCATGCATTAAAGACAGCTGCATTCACGTTAAAAAGGGGCACCATCTAAGTCCGTTGAGACGACACAATATGAACTGTGGTTTGGCAAGAAACCAAAGTTGTCGTTTCTTAAAGTTTGGGGTTGCGATGCTTATGAGAAAAAGTTTCATCCTGATAAGCTCAAACCCAAATCGGAGAAATGTGTCTTCATAGGATACCCAAAGGAGAAAGTTGGGTACACCTTCTATCACAGATTCGAAGGCAAGACATTCATTGCTAAGATTGGATCCTTTCTAGAGAAGGAGTTTCTCTCGAAAGAAGTGAGTGGGAGGAAAGTAGAACTTAATAAGGTAATTGTACCTTCTCCCTTATTGGAAAGTAGTTCATCACAGAAATCTGTTCCTGTGACTAATACACCAATTAGTGAGGAAGCTAATGATGATGATCATATAACTTCATATCAAGTTACTACCGAATCTCGTAAGTAAACCAGAGTGAGATCCGCACCAGAGTGGTACGATAATCCTGTTCTGAAAGTCATGTTACTAGACCATGATGAACTTGCGAACTATGAGGAAGCGATGATGAGCCCAGATTCCGCAAAATGGTTTGAGGCCATGAAATCTGAGATAGGATCCATGTATGAGAACAAAGTATGGACTTTGGTTGACTTGCCCAATGATCGGGAAGCCATAGAAAATAAATGGATTTTCAAGAGGAAGACGGACGCTGATAATAGTGTTACTATCTACAAAGCTAGACTTGTCGAAAAAGGTTTTTGACAAAGTTCAAAGGTATTGACTACGATGAGATTTTCTCACTCGTATCAATGCTTAAAGTCTGTCTGAATCATGTTAGCAATTGCCACATTTTATGAAATGATAACAAAACTGCAATCCTTAATGGATTTCTTAAAGAAGAGTTGTATATGATGCAACCAGAAGGTTTTTTCAATCCTAAAGGTGCTAACAAAATATGCAAGCTCCAGCGATCCATCTATGGACTGGTGCAAGCATCTCGGAGTTGGAATATACGCTTTGATAAGTTGATCAAAGCATATAGTTTTATACAGACTTGCGGTGAAGCCCGTATTTAGAAGAAAGTGAGTGGGAGCACTACATTATTTCTGATAAGTATATGTGAATGACATATTGTTGATCGGAGATAATGTAGAATTATTCTGCAAAGCATAAAGGAGTGTTTGAAAGGAGTTTTTCAAAGAAAGACCTCGGTGAAGCTGCTTACATATTGAGCATCGAGATCTATAGCGATAGATCAAGACGCTTGATAAGTTTTTCAATGAGTACATGCCTTGACAAGACTTTGAAGTAGTTCAAAATGGAACAGTCAAAGAAAGAGTTCTTGCCTGTGTTACAAGGTGTGAAGTTGAGTAAGACTCAAAACCCGACCACGGCAGAAGATAGAGAGAGAATGAAAGTCATTCCCTATGCCTCAGCCATAGGTTCTATAAAGTATGCCATGCTGTGTACCAGACCTATTGTATACCCTGCCCTAAGTTTCGCAAGGGAGTACAATAGTGATCTAGGAGTAGATCACTGGACATTGGTCAAAATTATCCTTAGTGGAATAAGGATATGTTTCTCGATTATGGAGGTGACAAAAGGTTCATCGTAAAGGGTTACGTCGATGCAAACTTTGACACTGATCCAGATGATTCTAAGTCTCAATCTGGATGCATATTGAAAGTGGGAGCAATTAGCTAGAGTAGCTCCGTGCAGAGCATTGTTAACATAGAAATTTGCAAAATACATACAGATCTGAATATGGCAGACCCGTTGACTAAACTTCTCTCACAGGCAAAACATGATCACACCTTGGTACTCTTTGGGTGTTAATCACATAGCGATGTGAACTAGATTATTGACTCTAGTAAACCCTTTGAGTGTTGGTCACATAATGATGTGAACTATTGGTGTTAAATCACATGGCAATGTGAACTAGATTATTGACTCTAGTGCAAGTGGGAGACTGAAGGAAATATGCCCTAGAGGCAATAATAAAGTTATTATTTATTTCCTTATTTCATGATAAATGTTTATTATTCATGCTAGAATTGTATTAACCGGAAACATAATACATGTGTGAATACATAGACAAACAGAGTGTCACTAGTATGCCTCTACTTGACTAGCTCGTTAATCAAAGATGGTTATGTTTCCTAACCATAGACAAAGAGTTGTTATCTGATTAACGGGATCACATCATTAGGAGAATGATGTGATTGACTTGACCCATTCCATTAGCTTAGCACTCGATCGTTTAGTATGTTGCTATTGCTTTCTTCATGACTTATACATGTTCCTATGACTATGAGATTATGCAACTCCCATTTACCGGAGGAACACTTTGTGTGATACCAAACGTCACAACGTAACTGGGTGATTATAAAGGAGCTCTATAGGTGTCTCCAAAGGTACATGTTGGGTTGGCGTATTTCGAGATTAGAATTTGTCACTCCGATTGTCGGAGAGGTATCTCTGGGCCCTCTCGGTAATGCACATCACATAAGCCTTGCAAGCATTGCAACTAACGAGTTAGTTACGAGATGATGTATTACGGAATGAGTAAAGAGACTTGCCGGTAACGAGATTGAACTAGGTATTGAGATACCGACGATCGAATCTCGGGCAAGTAACATACCGATGACAAAGGGAACAACGTATGTTGTTATGCCGTCTGACCGATAAATATCTTCATAGAATATGTAGGAGCCAATATGAGCATCCAGGTTCTGCTATTGGTTATTGACCGGAGACATGTCTCGGTCATGTCTACATTGTTCTCGAACCCGTAGGGTCCGGACGCTTAAGGTTTCGATGACAGTTATATTATGAGTTTATGAGTTTTGATGTACCGAAGGAGTTCGTAGTCCCGGATGAGACCGGGGACATGACGAGGAGTCTCGAAATGGCCGAGACATAAAGATCAATATATTGGACGACTATATTCGGACATCGGAAAGGTTCCGAGTGGTTCGGGTATTTTTTGGAGTACCGGGGAGTTACGGGAATACGGGGGAAGAAGTATATGGGCCTTATTGGGCTTTAGGGGAGAGGGAGAGGCAGGCCCCCCCCCCATTGACTAGTCCGAATTGGACTAGGGGGAGGGGCGGCGCCCCCTCCTTCCTTCTCTTCCCTCTTCCCCTTCCTTGTCTCCTACTCCTACTACATGGAAGGACTCCTAGTTGGACTAGGAAAGGGGGAATCCTACTCCAGGTGGGAGTAGGACTCCCCTAGGGCGCGCCATAGAGAGGGCCGGCCCTCCCCTCCTCTACTCCTTTATATACGGGGGCAGGGGGCACCCCATAGACACACAAGTTGATCTTCGTGATCGTTCTCTTAGCCGTGTGCGGTGCCCCCCTCCACCATACTCCTCGATAATATTGTAGCAGTGCTTAGGCAAAGCCCTGCGACGGTAGAACATCAAGATCGTCACCACACCGTCGTGCTGACAGAACTCTTCCCGGACACTTTGCTGGATCGGAGTCCGGGGATCATCATCGAGCTGAACGTGTGCTAGAACTCGGAGGTGTCGTAGTTTCGGTGCTTGATTGGTCGGGACGTGAAGACGTACGACTACATCAACCGCATTGTCATAACGCTTCCGCTGTCGATCTACGAGGGTACGTAGACAACACTCTCCCCTCTCGTTGCTATGCATCACCATGATCTTGCGTGTGCGTAGGGAAATTTTGAAATTACTACGTTCCCCAACAATATCTACCTATGGATTGTGTAAGATCATACAAGTAAGTTGTCATCATTGCAAGCAATAAAAATTGCTCTCTAAATATGTATGATTTATTAGTGTGGAGAAAATAAGCTTTATACAATCTTGTGATGTGGAAGAAATAAAAGCGATGGGCTGCATAATAAAGGTCCATATCACAAGTGGCAATATAAAGTGACGTTCTTTCTAAAGGAAATATGCCCTAGAGGCAATAATAGAGTTATTATTTATTTCCTTATATCATGATAAATGTTTATTATTCACGCTAGAATTGTATTAACCAGAAAACATGATACATGTGTGAATACATAGACAAACAGAGTGTCACTAGTATGCCTCTACTTGACTAGCTCATTGATCAAAGATGGTTATGTTTCCTAGCCATAGACATGAGTTGTCATTTGATTAACGGGATCAAATCATTAGGATAATGACGTGATTGACTTTAACCATTCCATTAGCTTAGCACAATGATCGTTTAGTTTGTTGCTACTTCTTTCTTCATGAGTTATACATGTTCCTATGACTATGAGATTATGCAACTCCTGTTTACCGGAGGAACACTTTGTGTGCTACCAAATGTCACAACGTAACTGGCTGATTGTAAAGGTGCTCTACAAGTGTCTCTGAAAATACTTGTTGAGTTGGCATATTTTGAGATCAGGATTTGTCACTCCGATTATCGAAGAGGTATCTCTAGGTCCACTCGGTAATGCACATCACTATAAGCCTTGCAAGCATTGTAACTAATGAGTTAGTTGCGGGATCATGTATTATGGAACGAGTAAAGAGACTTTCCGCTAACAAGATTGAGCAAGGTATTGAGATACCGACAATCGAATCTCGGGCAAGTAACATACCGATGACAAAGGGAACAACGTATGTTGTTATGCGGTTTGAGCGATAAAGATCTTCGTAGAATATGTGGGAGCCAATATGAAAATCCAGGTTCCTCTATTGGTTATTGATCGGAGACATGTCTCGGTCATGTCTACATAGTTGTCGAACCCGTAGGGTCCGCATGCTTAAAGTTCGGTGACAATCGGTATTATGAATTTTTGTGTTTTGATGTACCCAAGGTAGTTCGGAGTCCCAGATATGATCATGTACATGACGAGGAGTCTCAAAATGGTAGAGACGTAAAGATCGATATATTGGACGACTATGTTCGGACACCGGAAAGGTTCCGGAAGGTTTCAGACATATACCGGAGTGTCGGGGGTTACCGGAACCCCCAGGGTGCTTAATGGGCCTACATGGGCCTTAGTGGAAAAAGAGGGCAGCAAGGGGAGTGTGGGGCACCCCCCCCAAGGCCCAAACCGAATTGGTTTAGGGCAATGGGGCCGGCCCCCTCTTTCCTTCTCCTCCTCTCCCTTTCCTTCCCCTCTCCTACTAGGACTAGGAAAGAGGGGGCAAACCTACTTGGAGTAGGATTGCCCCCCCTTGGGCGCGCCTCTCCCCTTGGCCGACCCTCTCCTCCTCCCCTCCTTTATATACAGGGGTAGGGGGCACCCCAAAGACACAACAATTGATCATTGATCTCTTAGCCGTCTGCGGTGCCCCCCTCCACCATAATCCACCTCGATCATATCGTAGCGGTGCTTAGGCGAAGCCCTGCATCGGTAGCATCATCATCACCGTCACCATGCCGTCGTGCTGACGAAACTCTCCTGTGAAGCTTTTCTAGATCGGATCTCGCGGGACGTCATTGAGTTGAATGTGTGCAAAACTCGGAGGTGCCGTGCGTTCGGTACTCTGATCGGTCGGATCGTGAAGACGTACGACTACATCAACTGCGGTGTGCTAATGCTTCCGCATTCGGTCTACGAGGGTACGTAGACACACTCTCCCCTCTCGTTGCTATGCATCACCATGACCTTGTGTGTGCGTAGGAAATTTTTGAAATTACTACGCTCCCCAACAATGGTATCAGAGCCAAGTTTATGGTTAGATGTTATATGCATGAGTAAAACACAAAGGAGTTGTGGGCATGGGTATATTCATATTGCTTGCCGTCACTAGTTTATTCTTGATTCAGCGGCATTGTTGGATGAAGCGGCCTAGACTGACATTACGCGTACGCTTACGCGAGACTGGTTCTCCAACTTTAGTTGAATCGGATTCAATGAACATGATTCTTTCTGAAGATCAAAAAGCAATCACTATACCGGGTTGTGGTTTTTGATGCATAGGTAAGAACGGTTCTTGCTTAGCCCGTAGCAGCCATGTAAAACTTGCAACAACAACGTAGAGGACGTCTAACTTGTTTTTGCAGGGCATGTTGTGATATGATATGGTCAAGATGTGATGAGATATAAATTGTTGTATGAGATAATCATGTTTTCTTAAAGTTATCAGCAACTGGCAGAAGCATAATTGTTGTCTCTTTATTGCATAAGAAGCAAATGCCATGTAAATTGCTTTACTTTATCACTATGCAATAGCAATAGTTGCAAAAGCAATAGTTGGCAAGACCATCATGTGACGACACATTGATAAAGATCAATATGATGGAGATCATGGTGTCATGCCGGTGACGATAGAGATCATGACAGTACTTTGGAGATGGAGATCAAAGGCGCAAGATGATCATGGCCATATCATGTCACATATTTTGATGGCATGTGATGTTTATCCTTTACGCATCTTATTCTGCTTTGTTTGACGGTAGCACTATAAGATGATCTCTCACTAAATTTCAAGGTAAAAGTGTTCTCCCTGAGTATGCACCGTTGCCAAAGTTTCTCGTGCCAAGACACCACGTGATGATCGGGTGTGATAAGCTCAATGTTCATCTAAAACGGGTGTAAGATAGTTCTACACACGCAGAATACTCGGGTTAAACTTGACAAGCCTAGCATATGCAGATATGGCCTCGGAACACTGGAGACCGAAAGGTTGAGCGTGAATCATATAGTAGATATGATCAACATAGTGATGTTCACCATTGAAAACTACTCCATCTCACGTGATGATTGGACATGGTTTAGTTGATTTGGATCACGTGATCATTTAGATGACTAGAGGGATGTCTATCTAAGTGGGAGTTCTTAAGTAATATGATTAATTGAGCTTTACTTTATCATGAACTTAGTCCTGCTAGTATTTTCATAACTATGTTGTAGATCAATAGCTCGCAATGTAGCTCCCCGTTTATTTTGATATGTTCCTAGAGAAAAACTAAGTTGAAAGATGTTAGTAGCAATGATGTGGATTGGATCCGTGATCTGAGGATTATCCTCATTGCTGCATAGAAGAATTATGTCGTTGATGCACCGCTAGGTGACGGACATATTGCAGGAGCATATGCAAACGTTCTGAACGTTTGGCAAAACTTGGTATGATTACTACTTGATAGTTTAGTGCACCATGCTTTACGACTTAGAACCGGGACTCCAAAAATGTTTTGAACGCCACGGAGCATATAAGATGTTCCAAGAGTTGAAATTAGTATTTCATACTCATGCCCATGTCAAAACGTATGAGACCTTTGACAAGTACTTTGCCTACAAAATGGAGGGGAATAGCTCAGCTAGTGAGCATGTGCTCAGAATGTTTGAGTGCTACAATCACTTGAATCAAGTGGGAGTTAATCTTCCAGATAAGATAGTGATTGACAGAATTCTCTAGTCACTACCACCAAGTTACTGGAACTTCGTGATGAACTATAATATGCAAGGGATAACGGAAATGATTCTCAAGCTCTTCGTGATGCTGAAATCGACGAAGGTAGAAATCAAGAAAAGCATCAAGTGTTGATGGTTGACAAGACCACTAGATTCAAGAAAATGGCAAAGGGAAGAAGGGGAACTTCAAGAAGAACGGCAAGCAAGTTGCTTCTCAAGTGAAGAAGCCCAAGTCTAGACCTAAGCCTGAGACTAAGTGCTTCTACTGCAAAGGGACTGGTCACTAGAAGCAGAACTGCCCCAAGTATTTGGCGGATAAGAAGGATGGCAAAGTGAACAAAGGTATATTTGATATACATGTTATTCATGTGTACTTTACTAGTGTTTATAGCAACCCCTCAGTATTTGATACTAGTTCAGTTGCTAAGATTAGTAACTCGAAATGGGAGTTGCAGAATAAACAGAGACTAGTTAAGGGTGAAGTGACGATGTGTGTTGGAAGTGGTTCCAAAATTGATATGATCATCATCACACACTCGCTATACTTTCGGGATTAGTGTTGAACCTAAATAAATGTTATTTGGTGTTTGCATTAAGCATGAATATGATTTGATCATGTTTATTGGAATACGGTTATTCATTTAAAGTCAAAGAATAATTGTTGTTCTGTCTGCATGAATAAAACCTTCAATGGTCATACACCCAAGGTGAATGGTTTATTGAATCTCTATCGTAGTGATACACATATTCATAATATTGAAGCCAAAAGATGCAAAGTTAATAATGATAGTGCAACTTATTTGTGGCACTGCCGTTTAGGTCATATTGGTGTAAAGCGCATGAAGAAAATCCATGCTGATGGTTTTTTGGAATCACTTGATTATGAATCAGTTGATGCTTGCGAACCATGCCTCATGGGCAAGATGACTAAGACTCCGTTCTCTGGAACAATGGAGCAAGCAACTGACTGATTGGAAATAATACATACTGATGTATGCGGTTCGATGAGTGTTAAGGCTCGCGGCGAGTATCGTTATTTTCTGACCTTCACAGATGATTTGAGCATATATGGGTATATCTACTTGATGAAACATAAGTCTGGAACATTTGAAAAGTTCAAAGAATTTTAGAGTGAAGTGGAAAATCATCGTAACAAGAAAATAAAGTTTCTGCGATCTGATCGTGGAGAATATTTGAGTTACGAGTTTAGTCTTCATTTGAAACAATGTGAAATAGTCTCGCAACTCACGCCACTTGGAACACCACAGCGTAATGGTGTGTCCGAACGTCATAACCGTACTTTATTAGATATGGTGTGATCTATGATGTCTCTTACCGATTTATCACTATCATGTTGGGGTTATGCATTGGAGACATCTGCATTCACATTAAATAGGGCACCATCTAAATCCGTTGAGACGACACCATATGAACTGTGGTTTGGCTAGAAACCTAAGCTATCGTTTCTTAAAGTTTGGGGCTACAATGCTTATGTGAAAAGTTTCAACCTGATAAGCTCGAACCCAAATCGGAGTAGTGCGTCTTCATAGGATACCCAAAAGAAACTGTTGGGTACACCTTCTGTCATAGATCCGAAGGCAAGATATTTTGTTGCTAAAAGTGGATCCTTTCTAGAGAAGAAGTTTCTCTCGAAAGAAGTGAGTGGGAGGAATGTAGAACTTGATAAGGTAATTGTACCTTCTCCTCAATTGGAAAGTAGTTCATCACAGAAATCAGTTCTAGTGATCTCTACACCAATTAGTGAGGAAGCTAATGATGATGATCATGAAACTTCATATCAAGTTACCACCGAACCTCGTAGGACAACCAGAGTGGTACGGTAATCCTTTCTGGAAGTCATGTTACTTGACCATGACGAACCTACAAACTATGAGGAAGCGATGATGAGCCCAGATTCCGAAAAATGGCTTGAGGCCATGAAATCTAAGATGGGATCCATGTATGAGAACAAAGTGTGGACTTTGATTGACTTGCCCGATGATCGGTGAGTCATTAAGAATAAATGGATCTTCAAGAGGAAGACATACGCTGATAGTAGTGTTTCTCTCTACAAAGCTCGACTTGTTGCAAAAGGTTTTCGACAAGTGCAAGGGGTTGACTATGATGAGACTTTCTCACCCGTAGCGATGCTTAAGTCTGTCCGAATCATGTTAGCAGTTGCCGCATTTTGTGAAATTTGGCAAATGGATGTCAAAACTGAATTCCTTAATGGATTTCTTAAAGAAGAGTTGTATATGATGCAACCAAAAGGTTTTGTCGATCCTAAAGGTGCTAACAAAGTGAGCAAGCTCCAGCGATCCATCTATGGACTGGTGCAAGCACCTCGGAGTTGGAATATATGCTTTGATAAAGTGATCAAAACATATGGTGTTATACAGACTTGCGGTGAAGCCCGTATTTACAAGAAAGTGAGTGGGAGCACTACAACAATTCTGATAAGTATATGTGAATGACATATTGTTGATCGGAAATAATGTAGAATTTTCTGGAAAGCATAAAGGAGTGTTTGAAAAGAGTTTTTCAAAGAAAGACCTCGATGAAGCTGCTTACACATTGAGCATCAAGATCTATAGAGATAGATCAAGACGCTTGATAAATTCTTTCAATGAGTACATACCTTGACAAGATTTTGAAGTAGTTCAAAATGGAACAGTCAAACAAGGAGTTCTTGCCTGTGTTGCAAGGTGTGAAGTTGAGTAAAGACTCAAAAACCCGACCACAACAGAAAATAGAAAGAGAATGAAAAGTATTCCCCATGCCTCAGTTATAGGTTCTATAAAGTATGCTATGCTGTTTACTACTCCTATTGTATACTAGCATGATTCTGACAAGGGAGTACAATAGTGATCTAGGAGTAGATCACTCGACAGCGGTCAAAATTATCCTTGGAGGACTAAGGAAATATTTCTCGGCTATGGAGGTGATAATAAGAGTTCGTCATAAACAATTACGTCGATGCAAGCTTTTTACATCGATCTAGATGACTCTAAGTCACGATCTGGATACATATTGAAAGTGGGAGCAATTAGCTAGAATAGCTACGTGTAGAGCATTGTAGACATAGAAATTTGCAAAATACATACGGCTCTAAATGTGGCAGACCCGTTGACTAAATTTCTCTCACAAGCAAAACATGATCACTCTTTGGGTGTTAATCACATAGCGATATGAACTAAATTACTGACTCTAGTAAACCCTTTGGGTGTTAGTCACATGGAGATGTGAACTAATCACGTAAAAGATGTGAACTATTGGTGTTAAATCACATGACGAGGTGAACTAGATATTGACTCTAGTGCAACTGGGAGACTGAAGGAAATATGCCCTAGAGGCAATAATAAAGTTATTATTTATTTCCTTATATCATGATAAATATTTATTATTCATGCTAGAATTGTATTAACCGGAAAACATGATACATGTGTGAATACATAGACAAACAGAGTGTTACTAGTATGCCTCTACTTGACTAGCTTGTTGATCAAAGATGGTTATGTTTCCTAGCCATAGACATGAGTTGTCATTTGATTAACGGGATCACATCATTAGGAGAATGATGTGATTGACTTGACCCATTCCATTAGTTTAGCACAATGATCGTTTAGTTTGTTGCTACTGCTTTCTTCATAATTTATAGATGTTCCTATGACTATGAGATTATGCAACTCCCATTTACCGGAGGAACACTTTGTGTGCTACCAAACTTCACAACATAACTGGGTGAATATAAAGGTGCTCTACAGGTGTCTCTGAAGATACTTGTTGAGTTGGCGTATTTCGAGATTAGGATTTGTCACTCCGATTGTCGGAGAGGTATCTGTGGGCCCACTCGGTAATGCACATCACTATAAGCCTTGCAAGCATTGTAACTAATGAGTTAGTTGCGGGATGATGTATAACGGAACGAGTAAAGAGACTTGCCGGTAACAAGATTCAACTAGGTATTGAGATACCGACGATCGAATCTCGGGCAAGTAACATACCGATGACAAAGGGAACAACGTATGTTGTTATGCGGTTTGACCAATAAAGATCTTCGTAGAATATGTTGGAGCCAATATGACCAAAGACGTGTCTCAGTCATGTCTACACAGTTCTCGAACCCGTAGGGTTCGCACGCTTAAAGTTCGGTGATGATCGGTATTATGAGTTTTTGTGTTTTGATGTACCAAGGTAGTTCAGAGTCCCGGATATGATCACGGACATGATGAGGAGTCTCGAAATGGTCGGGACGTAAAGATCAATATATTGGACGACTATGTTCGGACATCGGAAAGGTTCCGGAAGGTTTCAGACATGTACCGGAGTGCCGGGGGGTTACCGGAACACCCCGGGGGACTTAATGGGCCTACATGGGCCTTAGTGGAAAAAGAGGGCAGCAAGAGGAGTGTGGGGAGCTCCCCCAATGTCCAAACCGAATTGGTTTAGGGCAAGGGGTCGGCCCCCTCTTTCCTTCTCCTCCTCTCCCTTTCCTTCCCCTCTCCTACTAGGACTAGGAAAGAGGGGGCAAACCTACTTGGAGTAGGATTGCCCCCCCTTGGGCGCGCCTCTCCCCTTGGCCGACCCTCTCCTCCTCCCCTCCTTTATATACGGGGGTAGGGGGCACCCCAAGGACACAGCAATTGATCATTGATCTCTTAGCCGTGTGCGGTGCCCCCCTCCACCATAATCCACCTCGATCATATCGTAACGGTCCTTAGGCGAAGCCCTGCGTCGGTAGCATCATCATCACCATCACCACGCCGTCGTGCTGATGAAACTCTCCTGTGAAGCTTTGTTGGATTGGATATCGCCTGACGTCACCGAGTTGAACGTGTGCAGAACTCGGAGGTGTCGTGCGTTCGGTACTTGGATCGGTCGGATCGTGAAGACGTACGACTACATCAACCGCGTTGTGCTAATGCTTCCGCATTCAGTCTACGAGGGTACGTAGACACACTCTCCCCTCTCATTGCTATGAATCACCATGATCCTGTGTGTGCGTAGGAATTTTTTGAAATTACTACGTTCCCCAACACTTTCGCATTAAGATTTTGTGCATCCAACCATAAAAGCACATGACAACCTCTGCTTCCCTCTGCGAAGGGCCTATCTTTTATTCTTGTCTTATACTTCATGCAAAGAGTCACGGTGATCTTCACCTTTCCTTTTTACATTTTATCCTTTGGCAAGCACAATGTGTTGGAAAGATCCAGGTATATATAGCTAATTGGATGTAAGTTCACATGAACTATTATTGTTGACACTACCCTTGAGGTAAAAAGTTGGGAGGCAAAACTATAAGCCCCTATCTTTCTCTGTGTCCGATTAAAACTTCATAACCATAAATATCGGGTGAGTGTTAGCAATTGTGAAATACTAAATGATGGTTGAGTATGTGGACTTGCTGATCAGAAGCCCTTATATTGACTCTTTTCTATGTTATGATAAATTGCAATTGCTTCAGTGACTGAGATTATAGTTTGTCAGTTTTCAATGAAGTTTCTGATTCATACTTGAGTATGTGAATGAATTGTTACCTTTAGCATAAGAGATCATATGACACCAATATCATGACCCAACTTAAATTTTTGGCAAAATATAAGCGGTTTAAGAGCAGTTTTGAAAACCATTTTTTCTTCGCACAAAAACGTGAATCGTATTTTTGATCGCATTTCTAAACCGTTTATCGGAATGAGGCATATAATATGGCGTTGGAAATCTGCTGCAAAACCGCTCCTTCCACATGTTGAAAGTTTTCTCTAATTCCCTATGGTTAAAGAGTAATTTGAAAAAACGTAAAATTTCATAAACCGAACAGCTGAGTTTGTTTTTTCGATGTTATTTCTAAACGGCTAATCAAATGGAGGCATATGATACGACGTTGGAAAGCTTATGAAAATGCGCTACTTTTTCATCTTGAAAGTTTTTTTCTAATTTTGAATGGTTTAATAGTAATTTAGAAAATGGTCCAAGTCCTACCGAGTTCGTATGTTCGAGCTAATTTTTTAACCTTGCGTCCGAATGCAGCAAATGATATGGCGTTGGAAAGCTTGAACAAATGCGAAACTTTTTGGTATGTATTGTTTCTCCCAATTCTTTATGGTTTTAAGTCAGTTTCGAAAATGGAAAAAAACTTATTTTCGCCGTAATTTCTACAAACTTTATCGGAATGGGGCAAATAATATACTGCTGAAAAGCTACGGAAAATGCGAAACTTTTTCATGTTGATGGGTTTCTCTGATTCCTAGCCGTTTTCAAGTAATTTCGAAAACCGTGAGATCATTCATTATGCCTTTATCGCGGAACAGATTCTTCGAAAATGCACGACATGAAGAACCTGAACTTCTCGGCATGTGTACCTGAACTTCACTCTATTTTTTCACGTGCTTTTCTTGCTTGTAGCTCTTCATCCACTGCTCGTAGCACTCCATCCGCTCACCAGAATTGAGCAAGTGATATACTGATGGAAAGCTGCTGTAAACACGCATCTTTACCGTGTTGGTCATTTCTTCATACTCGCGGCGATTTTAAAAGTTTTTCATCTGAAATTCATTTAGTGTAGTTGGTGAACTTTCTGCTGTTTCCACGTTGAACTTCTGTGACATATTTTCGCTTGTAATTTCGTCATCCATTTCTTCAGTGTTACACAAATGATATTCCTTTTGTACATACCTCTCTCACAATAATTTTTTTATTTTTTCTTCGATCGAGGACTTGAACTTATAACAACAAAACTTTTAGTCTTTGCTTTTTTATTCTTTTTTGTAATACAAAATGCAAACCGTGTAGTATGTGAACTTCTTCCAGTTATCAATCTGAACTTCTCTCGATTTATGTGAAAATATCTAAGTTTTTAATGAATATTAATCTGAATTTCTTAATCCATTTTATGAATTTTGAAGCGCTCTATTTTTAAAAGTTGACTTCTTATTATTTTATTTTTGAACTTCTTGTTTCCACTCTTTAATAACGAGGAAAATCTAAGTTTTCTATAATCATCGAACTTCTCCATCTTTTTAATACGGAATTCCTGTTTTTTTCTTTATCTTTTTTATGAAATTTTGAAGCGCTCTATTTTTAAAAGTTGAACTTCTTGTTATTTAATTTTTGAACTTCTTGTTTTCATTCTTTAATAACGAGGAAAATCTAAGTTTTCTATAATCATCGAACTTCTCCATCTTTTTAATCTGGACTTCCTCGTGTATTTCTTTTAGTAACGGAAAAATCCTACTTTCTGATAGACATCGAGCCGCTCCGTTTTTAAATTTGAACTTCTAGGTTTATTTGAACAGAGAAAATCTTTTTTATAAAATTATTAGGATGTTTTTAATGACTTTCTTTGGTTTTGCAACAAGCATTGAACTTCTTCGTATTTTTAATTTGAACTTCTTATTTAAGATATTTGATTTTTTAACTTGATCATCTTAGTTTTGTACTAAAAACTGAACTTCTTAGTTATTTAAATTCTAACCTCTAGGTTTTTATATAACCCATTTATTATTAAAACATAGAACTTCTTGGTTTGACATTGGGTTTTTTGTTTTTTGAACTTGTAAATCCTAGGTTTTAATATATTTTGAACTTCAGTGTTATTTCATTTGAACTTCACATTTTTTTTGAGTAAAGATTTATTTTTTGATTTTCAAACAAACATTGATTTTGTGTTTTCTTTTCAATTTGGACGTCATGGTTGATTCTCTAATAACAACGTATATATGGGTTTTTGAAAAAGGTAAATCCTAGTTTTTTAAATAAACAACAAAGCTCTAAGTTGTTTTAGTTTAAAACTTCTAGTTTTTTTTAAAATGGGTAAAATCTTTTTAATTGCTTTTAGTTGTCCCTTTATTTAATTTGAACTTCTTCATTTTATTCTTTAGCAACTAGAAAATACCTAAGTTTTTTATATAATTTTGAACTTCTTTCTTATTTTAATTTGAACTTCTTAGTCTTATTCTTATAAAAAATATGCTTTTAGTTAAGCATAAAACATTTTCTAAATTGAACTTCATACTTTTATTTTTCTATGAACGGAGAGAATTTGAGTTTTCCTTAAACATAGAACTACTCCTTTATTTTATTTTTAACTTCTTCATTTTTATTCTTTAGTAACAAGGAAAATCTGAGCTTTTTTACAAATATCAAACTTCTCTGTTTTTGCCATTTGGACTTCTTGGTTTATTTCTTTTAGTAACAGAAATATCCTATTGTTGTAATAAATATTGGACCGTCCGTCATTTAAATTTGAACTTCTAAATTTTTTTAATTTTAGAAACGATGAAAGTCATTTTATTTTAGCTTCTCTATTTTGTAAAATAAAAAATTCCTGTTTTTTTAGAAACGATGAAATATCCGCTTCTAAGTGTTCTTTTATTTTTGAATTGCTATGTTATTTTTGTTTTGAATTTCCTTTGATCTTTTTGCAGCGGATTGAGATTTTACCACTTATATACATTGAACTACTGCGTTTTTTTAGTTTGAACTTCTTGATTCCATTCTTTAATTACGAGGAAATTTGAATTTTGTATAATCATCGAACTGATCCTCTTTTTTGATTTCGACTTCTTTGGTTTTGTTTCTTTTTGTGATGGAAAATACGATTTTTTTTAATAAACATCGAGCATTTTTTAAATTTTAACTTCAAGGTTTTTGTAAAAAAACCGTGAAAATCCCTTTTTTTATTGTATCAAACTAAAACAAAAATTCTAGCAAACTAAAAATGCACACATAACAATTGAAACACCACCGACGACAACTTGCAATTTTTTTTATGAATCCCTCTGTGTTTCTTTTTTGTGCAGCCATTTTTTATTGAACTTCTCTGGGATGCGATCCTGCATTTTTCAAAAAGAAAATTATAAGTGAATTCCCTCTCGTTACGTTGTCAAACAAATTGTCAAAAGAATAATTTTTAATGATGCTTTTGTGTTCTTGTTTTGTCTGGTCTTTGACTTCGCATTCTATATATCAGAACAGTTGGAATAACTATTGTCCGCTGATTTATTTTTCACCATGTATACTTTCTAAATCTAAAATCATATTGGCCAACATGGCCGTAAATCAACTTTTTTTGGGCCCAACTTATCTCTTCTCACCTATGGCCCAGCTTAAATCACTTCTCCTTTTGTCCACTATCTCGCTGGTTGCATCTTCTTAAATTACATGCACGAACACGCACACGCCTCTGTTTTGAAGCTAGCGATTGCTACACACATAGGGTGATTAAGGACACTATTTTGTCTCCACGTAAACATGAGACTTTTTGCCTAGTTTACTGCGAGTCAGTTCCATCAGAAAGCACACCATATTGTTAAGTAATGGAGGAGTTCGGGGTACGCTTCTTTACTGTACGCTCAGTAGGACTTTGGGGGAATGAACTCAGCAGTTCAGTTTGATGCATGGCGGCCGGTCCAAGGGAAGCTTCGCTGCCGTAGGGATGGTGCATGAGACCAAAGAGAGCATGGGTACAGCTTGAGTACAGGGCGTTGCAGGATAGGTTATTCCCAGCAGTAGCAGGGGCAAGCGGCGACACGAGGCAGACAGTTTCCCACGGAGAAAAGCAGAGGACGGGAGGTGCACTGCGTCCCGTGGCGGCAACAAAGCGCAGGAGCCGAGCCGTGCATAGACGGCGCTGAATCGATTTGCGTTGGAGGTGCTGATCGCCGTCGACGAAGACAAACGCGTGCGAGGTGGCGTCAGTCGCGTTGGTGCAGTTAACTACCAACCACTGATCTGTTCGAAGTTCACACCGCTCCAAACCTGCAGTAGAACACAAAGAGAATCATGGCTGCATGAACTTGGATGAGAGAGGAGCACATGGAGTGGTGGCTCTCACCGGTGGCGTCGGGGCGTGGACACCAGTGGAGTGGATCGGACGGGGAGCACCTTAGGAGGAGGGAGGTGGCGTGCACCAGCGAGGTTTGCTGGGAGATGGGGGATCCTGGTCACGTGCTGCCGAGCCAGGGGATGCGGTCGCCGGTGGCGGTCCGGTG
>NC_041392.1:665076147-665091008 GCF_002162155.2 Triticum dicoccoides | reverse complement strand
GTGGGGATGGAGGATGGCGGTGGGAGGCGATCTGGGGATGGAGAGAGGTGCGCCGGGGCCGGGGCGACGGCCGCGAGAGGCGCGTTGGGGGATGAGCGCCGGCGGTGGGAGGCGTGCCGGAGCAACGACTACCAGAGGCGCGTCGGGGCTGGGAGGGCCGTCGGCGGGAGGCGCGCCGGAGCCAGGGGATGGAGGTGGGTTGGGGTGGAGCCTCGGAGCAGTGGGGGATTTTTAGATCGGGGTGGGGGAGGTTTGGGACAGACCGACACTTTGTTTTCTGTGGATCTCGGGAACACCCCATCGCCTCCTATATAGGGCCTCGTGATCCAAATAGTTATTCTAATCCCAGTATTAGAATAGTACCACTCTCTATATATATATATATATACTCCCTTCGTTCCGAATTACTTGTCACACGTATGGATGTATCTAGATGTATTTTAGTTTTAGATACATCTATTTCAGCGACGAGTAATTTGGAACGGAGGGAGTACTAGTAAAAGGGTCCGTGCGTTGCAATGGAAAAAAAATCATAACCTTCAATGGCCATGATCACATTTTGCTGCATCACTGAGATACACTATCACTCTCAATTTCATGAAATAATGAATATTTTTTTAAACTCGTGAGCATATTTGAAATCGTGATCTTTTTCAAATTCGTAAACACTTTTACAAATTATCAAATATTTCTAAATCAACAATGTTTATTGAATTCATGAACATTTTATACGGTTTGCATACATTTTATAAAAAAATTGAACATTTTTTAACGATTATCTTGAATCAACGAACATTTCTTGAATGGACGAACATTGTTTTTGATATTTTTCCATTATTTTTCAAATTGGAAATTTTTTGTTCAATTTCATTAACATTTTTTAATACACAAACTTTTTAAAAAATCATGAACGTTCTCTAATTTCCCAAAAATTTGTTTTCAAAATTTCGAACATTTTTTGAATAAGCAAACATTTTTCATCATGATACTTAAGATAACACCAATACCTCGTGCAAACAATATTTAAGAGAGTATCAATATTTAAGGTCGAGCAGAAATGGATGGATAGCATGAGGTGATACTAAGACCAATCAAATTATATTCAACCATAGATACGATAGGCACATGCATCCGTATTGTTTTAGTTTGATATATTGATGTCCAAGAGAATTTTAGTTTAGAGACTATTCAGATCTCCTCAAATCTGTGCTTCACCAATTATGCGAAGCGGAGGCTTCTCGCGGTGCAATTTGCTGAAGCTGCCAAAGCTTAGCTTCCCGAATCCGAAATCATTGGAATGCCACCACCAAGTCATGTGACGCTTCGTTGTGAATTCCCCTTCTCACGAACCCTGTCGAAGCGCCTTCCCATGACATCGCCAGCGTCCCCTTCTAACGAGCTCGGCACCGCCCACTCGCCAGCCCTCCCCTTCCTCTATTCATCGTGCCATCCATCATTGCCTCCCTTTCCTCCAGCCGACCTCCCAAGCGGCGCCCTCTTCCACACCGATTGCCTTATTTCCAGTGTTGCCCTCTACCCGTACGTAGACCACCTCCTCGTTGTATGCCTCCGTTCTGTTTGTGGCAACCCCTCAGCCCATGGAAGCTGACCAACGCGCCGTAAATGGTGCAGCTACTCCAAGGAAGCTGGAACTTCAACGCTTCTGAATAGGCTTACATCCATGTTTCTTGCCCTGGAGTTGCCGAGGCCAGAAATATTTTTGGCTGTGTTAACTTCACTACTTCAGCCAAAAAAAAGTATATCTACTCTAGTAATAGCTCATCTAAATGAATTATGTTTTTCACTTGTATACTTTGCATGTAATCTTTCACCAAGCTCCCAGATAGATATAACATCACTAACATTCAATTGCAAAAAAGAAACAAAAATTACTGACATTCAATCCACAATTCTAACAATTCTCTAATTGACCTTTTTATTCTATTTTCCCGATCTAAGGTCAGGACAACATTTTTAGATAACACAATGTATTAATATTATCACCACTGCTAAAATAAAGAAATTTAGGACATGGTACAAACTTCAGAATCACTACATCTACAGTTCATATGATAAACAACAGTGGCCTGTAGCTCGTACATGTACAGTATCCATGTTATAAGATTGAGCACACTTTCCCCCTGCATCCTGGCTACAGTTGAGTACTGCAATTTGAGTGGCAAAGTAAAGACCCCAAGTATTGAGAGAGGGAGAGGGAGAGAGAGAGAGAGAAAGAATATATTACATTACTTGACTCTCCAAGAGTGTCACCTCTCAATTGATCCAATAAATTGATATCCAGGTTAAAATATAATAGCTCCAATAAATTGGTAATCTAGGTTTGACTACTATAAGAAACTTACTTCCTATAGCATGTAGACCCTTGAAGAAACATGTATCCTGTAAACTGTAGACACTTGAAGTAGGCCAGCAGCTAAAAAAACTAAATAAGAAGCATGTCAGTCCTAAAATATTGGATCCTTCATCATGCATCCTGGGTTCAGGGGCTCAATCTTGCCAAGAAATTGCAAAACTCTACTTGCTTTAGTTGCTTGTTACCTTGCATACAATGTGTTCTCTCATTCCAACAAATACTTACGGACTAATAGACATAGCCCCAGGCTAGTTTAAGTGGTTTCTGGGAAAGAAAATCATAATATTACAAATTGAAAGATGTCCAAGGAGAAAGATCCGTTTAAGTTGATTATTTGACAAAGTTACAATACTGGAGAAATTGGGATTTATAAAGTCAACTGGAACTAAATAAGAAAGCAAAATAAGTTTATATATTCACTTCTTTCTGTTCTGAAAAATCTATGCATTATGTAAAACACTAAAATAACTACTCCTGATACATCCATTTCTATGACATGCAATTCCGGACAGAGGGAGTACAAAATTTGTAAATTAGAAATAGCAGGCTTGTGACACACTAATAAAACTGCCCTGATGGAGCTGAGACTTGTAAGGCATTATAGATTGCAACACTCTCCATGTGCATGACATAACTTAATGTACCTTTCTTCAAAATTATAGTTTTGCAGGACAATATAAATGGCTTTAAAATTCAAACTATGCTCTGCCCCTACAATCATGCACACACTTGTGTTTTGCAAGATACACAACCAGATTATGGACGGATAATATACAACATCTAGTTTGATGATGCACTTGTTCTTGGTAACCTACAACAAAAAAAACTATTCATTTTCATCTTCTGTTAGAGATAGGGGTTTGTTGTACTGCGGGTACTATTATAGTACAAGGGTTTAGATTCTCTATGGTTCTTTCTTGTCTAAAAACGAATAAGAAAAATTATATCTTCATCAATGATGTTGGCAAAATTCTGTGAAGTCCTTCTAGCTGGTAAATCATTGAAACTAATGGCGATGTTTCCCTACCACCATACAGGAAAAGTTTGTAGCCTGACTGGATCTCCTCTGATTGCAGCGAGGAATTTGCGTCATTGCCACACTCTAAAACTGGAATTTGTCTTTCAGGGAGACTGTGTCGAGTGCAATGGACCTTAGCTTCTGTTATATAAGAAGATCCTATATGACAAACTCTGCTTCATGAATTGGAGTAAGACAACTATTGTCATTATTCTTCTGAACAACTAATAAAATGAAATTATCGACATACAACTCGCATTTAGCATGCATACGTCACGAAGCACGTCCTTCTTCCAGAATAAATAATAGTATAATTCTCAGAAAACACATTCTGTTTTGACTTATTATGGAAAACAAAAGATACAACATATTAGATACATATTTTTTATATATTGTTTTTCTTTTTATGAAATAAACATGCATGTGTAGAACGTAAGTGATATCATGTTTAGAGTTAACTACCGAACATTAAGTGTTTGGCACATAGCATTTTTGCAGCTTAATAGACAATCAGAGAGGTATTGCAAAAGCAGGAGCATGTACCAGATAATTTGTAGAATCACAACATCTGGAGGTGTCTTCAAAGTTACAGGACAGTTCTATGTCACGTAAAAAAGTTAAATCGCTACTCCCTCTGTAAACAAATATAAGAGTGTTTAAATTACTAAAGTAGTGATCTAAATGCTCTTATATTTGTTTATAGAGGGAGTATTAGATTAAGGGACTGCATTCCTTCTACAAAGTTACTACTCGTACAATTTTACAAACACACCCAAATGCAGATTTGTATGAACAACCAAAACTATGCGATTGCAGTTTCAGACTTTTAATACCACTTGACACCAATATTATCGGAAGTATAGATGGAAGTGCATACTTCGTGTTTATCACATCGACTTGTGATAACAGAAAGGATAACTAAGCACAATGTGCACATGAACCACACTGCTAATTCAAGTCCAATAAACCATGTGAATTTTCAAGAAAAAGAATGTTATGTGATCCAAATGAAATTTTTATTTAGATATACATAGTGTCGATCGAAACTACTGTGGCCTTAAGAGAAGCAGTAGACATCGAGCTAGAAACATACTACATGTAGATAACATAAGTGCCAGGATCCAGTATTCAGTAAGAACAATTAAAACACCAAGTCGCCAAATCAAAATATGTCCATTTGCGCGCTTGTACAGAGATTGAACATGCTGAAACGCAGTGGAAGTAAATCACATGGGTAGCTGATTATATTGTCCTAAAGTGATCTTCTCATACTGAAACCATATAGAAAGTAAATAGCAGATTATATCGTCCTAAGTGATCTTGCTAGAGAGGATTATCCAGAGAAATGACAAAGGAGAAATATAACCAACCTTGACCCGTTTGCAGCATTTGGCCCCCAAGGCAACCTGGGTCATTTATAGATCCAGATTTTATACACCTCATAGTCACCGGCATCTTGCCACAATAGGCCAATACCTAGCCACTCATAGTACCATCATTGTCCATTGTTCTGGCCTGCTGCATTCCTGGATTGCAGTACACCTGAAATTGTAGGAGTTCATAACCTGGACACCACAGAGAAAGCTTCATTGGTTGAGAAAATTCATTGCTTTTCACCACCTGCTGTAAGGGAAAGTACCAATCACCCCTTTGATCCTCCCTCTAATATCAACAAGGTGACAAAGTGGCAATGGAGACCAAGGCTTAGCATATTATTTCATTCGATTTGTCTACAACTTGCGTATGTCCTGCAGATTGAAATTGAAGCGGTGCAGACCCTATGGAAGGAAAGCCAAAGGAAGAGCACAAGTTTGCTACGGAGGAGCGGCTGGGACTGCCCAGGCACAACAGATCGGGAGCAGAAACTACGATCGTCGGGGCGGGAGGGCCGCTGCCATGGCATGGAGACGCTGCTGGAGAGAAGTGACAAGCGGGGATACATGAGAGGTTTCCATGGCCGGCAGCGCAGAGCTGTGGCAGCTGATTTTGCAACCGAGTTAAGAAATGTCTGAATGACTACCTACAAGAACATGAGTTGCATCCTCGAGTTGATTTATCCCATGACCCCAATCCAATTTCTTCACTCCATCCCTACAGATAACAAACATATTGTAATGCATATGTTGAGACCTGAGAGCTAAGATCGAAGAACAACCAAAGCAAAGAAACAATTGAGGTTCTCCCAGCAAAGAACTGATGAAACGGCAACATAGCTGATGCCAAAATTCAAAACGTGAGCAATGGCCTTTCTGAGTAAAATAGCACATGTGCCATGAGGGAGAGGGCGGGCATTGGAGGCGCTTTACTGGATCCGGTCATGGTGACGAGCGGCTATGTGCAGTGGCAGGAGTACTCGAGGCCGGACATGCTGGTGATGTGCGGCCGAGGCTTTGGCGACGCAGCATATGTCGTTAAGGCGGAAGAGGTAAGAGAAGGAATACCAGGCAGGCAGCAGCAGTGGCGCCCGTCCGCCGTTGTCCGGCACCGGTGAGCTCCGGCCTAGGTCGCCGCACCGCCCCTCCTTTTTCTCTTCTTCTCTCCCTCACCTCTGTGTCTCCTTTCTGTCCAGGAGCCGCGGATGCTATGGATCCTCCCCGGAAGCGGCGCTCCGGCCTTCCTCCTCGTCACCAGCGAACCCCGTCTCGCCGAACGCCTCCGGATCTGCCTCCCCAGCCCCTGCCGCACACGAATCCGTCCCCTGCAAGCCCCGGCCGCCGCCTTCGTTCTGCATCGAGCAGCCACGCCGCCTCCAGCCGCTCGAGGAGCGCGCCGCCTGCCGGCGCGAGACTCGCGGTGCAACACTCCCCTCCCCCCTCAGGCAGTCCGGTGCGCGGCGGCAGGGTAGGGGGTGGCGGCTCACCGGAGGTGGAGACGGGATTGGGAGGCTGCGTTCTTTTTTTTCTACCGCTCCTACCGTTTCGGTTGACTTTTACATGGACTGCGGGTTGAATAACCTGAACCATAGGGACTTTTATGCAAAAACGCCAATGACGTACCACCAGAACCAACCGCTAGTTTATTAGGACTCCTTTTTGTACTCCACGAGTATGTACTCCCACCCTATTTAATGGCCGAGCCAATGAACTAATTAATTAAAATATTAACAAACTACTTGCATGCGCAAAGAACCTCCAAGATTGTAGGCAACGAATGCATGTTATCCAATGAAAAGTCTGTTTTTTTTTCTTTTGCGTGCCAAAGTCTGTTACGGAAGTGAGATGCCACTTTGAATGCAAGGAATATATACCCCCTTTTAACCGTACTATGTACCCTTTATACCTCTTCACTTTGGAAATGAAGCGTGTAAAATATAGGCCTTTTTATCTACATTCTATATACCTCATATGTATTTTAATGTTATATTTCAAATTGTTGGTGGACTATATATACCCAATAGCATGGAAGGCATATACTACATTTTATAGTAAAGAGGTCTGTACGGCCTTTTAAAGTAGTATGTGCTAAACTTTTTGAAGGAGTTTATACTAACAAAATTCAAAGAGTATATACTGCCATTTTTTAAGGAGTATATACTGTCTCTTTCAGCTTGTACTGTCTATGCAAAAAAGGAGTATATACTGTCCATGCAAAAAAAGGAGTATATACAACATTTTTTGGAAGAGTGTGTTGCAGTTTCTTTCTGAAGAAGTATATACCAAAAAAAATATATTCTGCATCAAAAGGAGTATACATATATGCATCCATTCTCAGAACAATTATTATATTCATCTGAAATAAAAAAAGTAAGTCAGAAGTAGTACATATACATCATCATTTTCTTTGCAGCGAACATATACATCATCATCAATAAGAAACATGACTCTTTTTAGTGTGTAGTACGTACTAGCAAATTATTGTCATGCACACAGTATATCATAGGGCATGGATCCATCAGGCACCATCGGTAGCTAGGACATCCATGGTGATGCATGTATTCTTCATTCTGAGCGTCATATTTCCATAGCGTGTGCCAGATTTGGAGACAACAGACCCGGGGAGAACTGCGACACTGCTGGTGAGATCGGGCGAGTCGGATGACTCGTCGCGCATGCATGAAAATTAACCATGGCTGCTCCATGGCACGTGGCCGTCGGCGGTGGCGGCGTAATGCATCTGAAGACATACACCCTGCATGATTAACCTCACCGATTAATGCCTGTAGAACAGAGAGGGATTTGGAGAAGGTGCATGCGTTAGGAATATACTGCACGTGTTTTACTTATACAAGAGAAAGCAAGCAAACTTATAACCTAGCGGTATAATCTGATCGGTCATCCTCCTACAACCTGCAATGGAAGTCGTCGTTTTATCCACCTCTCCGACGATGGCGCCAAGTACAAGACGACGTGCTTGTCGTGGTCGGCGGTGGTGCTCGGGGCGGAAGTTGATCGACGAGACACAGCAGAACGGACTTCAATATCGATCGTCGCCGGCGACATCTATGATACAGGAGAACGTATTGAATATATTGATGCGATGGAAATCATTGCACGCCTAGAAACACGGAGATCGGTTCAACAAACTTTTAGATCCAGCGCCATCGATCAACATACAATTAATAATAATTTATTTTTTTGTGGGGAAGTTAATATCTTTTCTTAACTAAAAAACAGGAACGGTTTTGGTGGATAGAGCCCACTCGGAGGTGCAGACGGTGGATTAAGCAAAGGAGTACATACTCGCAGGTGTATCAACCTATTTTCCTATATATATATATATATATATATATATATAGTAGCACTATTCTGATCACAGCGCCCTATATAAGCCGAGCAGGTCCTCCCGAACTCTGTAAGAAAAATAGCGAGCCGGCACGGGCAGAAAAATAAAAAGAAAAAACCCCATCCCCAACCTCCCGATCCCCACCTACCGCGTGCTTTGCGCCACCGCCCCAGGCCTCCGCCACCCACCGGCCGTGTGCACCGCGCTGCCGTCACCAGCCCCGACGACCTCCGGCCCTACGCGCCGCGCCACCCCCACAAGCCCCGGCTACCTCTGGCCCTTCGCGCCGCGCCGCCGCCACATGGCTCCGACGACCCCCGGCCCTGCGCGTCGAGCCGCCGCCACGCCACCTCCCCGTGCCACCATGGTACCCACGCGCCCGCCACCGTCCCGGCGGCGCCATCTCCGGCGTGCCTCCGCCCGCGCACGTCTCAGGTCGGCGCCCCTGCACCTCGATCTCTTGCGCGCCGTTGCCTACGGCTGGGATCTTGCGCCCTGCAACCGCTTCTCCACCACAGCTGCACGAGCGCAACACGGCGACGGCTGTCGTGCTCCATCTCTCACCCATTTCTTCCAACCATGCTCCAATCTGACCTCTATCTCTCTCCGTCCCCGTTTCTCAGCAACAAACAGCGGTTGTTTGTTCTAATATCTTCTCTCTCTGTATTGTACAGTAGCGTATGACCCAAAGGCTTGATGTACCAGCGATCAGAATGCAGTAGTTGGAAAAAAATAGTGGCAGTCGTCCTTCTCACTAGGACCACTTTGAACTTCCCAAAGGAAGGTTCTTTGTAGCGCCAGTCGGAACATGGCCGCGCATGCCGGCACAGCAGAGGAGGAGGTGTGGAGGAGGTGCGTGGGATCTCGCGCCTCTTGCTCATGTGGGTGCAGCGAATATGGTGTGTCGTGCCGCTTGTGAAGTCCAGTCTGGCCAGCCTCTTCAGTTCGATGTGTATGTGCTCAGAGGCGAGCTACTACTGCACTTTGTCTGCTCGATGGCTGCTGCTGTGGTTGTACTTGGATGGCTGCTGCTGTGGCTGAACGTCTGTGTGTGTTTTTGACAGCTCATGTGTTTGTTTTTGACATCTCATGTTTACAGTTTGTGCTAATGAACATTCGTCCAGGTTCTCTTATGTACTGTTTCAAGCTAATTGGTAGATAAGTAAGTGGTATACAAGAAAGTGTGTGCTAGAAATATTGTTAATTTTCATTTGGCCATTTCTTGTACTAGAACATCAGGTGCTTGTGCTAATGTCCGTGAGTGTGTGCAGAGTAGTACTAAATGATCAGAACAAGATATATTAAAATAATATTGTTCACTAGATTCAAATTTAAGTGGGTATATTCTCACAAGTGTTGTTTCAAATAGATCAATATCAACATTTCAAGTCCACAGAAAAAAGATCCGTGGGGAGTTCAAGTTAATGATTAAAAATCTGGAAGGTCATGGCACAAAAATTGGAAACAATGAGAAAACCAAAAAAACTCAAAGAAGATGCTATTTTTAAAAAATGGGATCTTCTTTGTTTTAAAAAATATTTTTGTTCTAAAAGGTAGTGATCTATTCAAACTCTCTACATGGCTATGTATTTTGAGAATGGCGATGAATTTTGAAAACTAATTACATGCAAAAATTTCTCCTAAAAGACAAGTCTGGAAGTTCAAAAAAAATAATCAAGAAGTTCAAATATAAAAAGTACATCAAAATTCTTTATAAAAAAGGATTTCCCTGTTTGTAAATAAATTTGGCGAACTCCAAATTAAAAAGAGGATCCGTTCAAAAAATAAGTAATAAAAATGTTTTTCAACTTTCTAAAAAAACTAGAACTTGGAACTAAAATAACGATGCGGTTTAAATGTCTATAGAAAAGGATTTTCCCCGCTATCTAGCCAATAAGACTAAGAAGTTCAAATTTAAAAAAAAAGGTGAAGTTCGATGTCTATAAAAAATTCAATTTTTACTTATTATTAAAACAATAAAACCAAGAAGTTCAAAAAATAAGAACGAAAGAAGTTCAATTTTTTAACAAGAAACAATTGGATAATTTCAATAGCTTTTCAAAGGTGTATTGTTTGCGCGGTGTGTAGTTATGGAATAAAACCAATAAGTTCAATTCCAAATAACAAAAGAAGTTCGATATTTCTAAAAAAGCTCCAATTTTCACATTTCTAAAAATACACAATGAAGTTCAAATAAAAAACGTAGAGCAGTTCGATGTGTATAAAAGACTCAGATATTTTCATTTAATCGAGAGAGGTTCGGATTGATAAATGCGAGAAGTTCACGTATTATAAAGTGTGCATTTTATGAAGAAAAAAAGAATGAAAAGGCAAAGGCTAAAAGTTTTATTGCTAGAAGTTCAAGTGCTCAACCCGAGAAAGTTCATAAATTCTTATGAGAGAGGTTGGACAAAAATACGTGACAGAAGTTCAAGGTGAAAACCGCGGGAAGTTCAAGTACTACACATAATGCGTTTTGAATAAGAATATAAGAATAGAAAACAAAAAACTTAAAGGGTTTATTGCAAGAAGTTCACGTGCTCCTCCCGATGAAGTTCAATATCTCTAGTGCGAGACGTCCGACCTTCAATTACATGTAAAAAATAGGCAAAAAACGATGTTGTTTTTGCCATTTTTAAAAATGCTCTAAAACGACAAAACTTTGTAACGTCTATCTACATGAAAAAGATGCTCCTATTCATAAGCTTTCCAATGGTTTATTATATGCTATATTTCGATGAATGGTTTAAAAGTTTTATATATACAGTTAAAAACACATTTTTATGCATTCAAAAAATATATTTTGAACCGTCGCGAGTTTGAAAAACTGATCAACACGGGAAAGTTGCGTGTTTACAGCAGGTTTCCATCGGTATATCACTTGCTCAATTCCGGTGAGAGGATGGACCGGAATTATTCTGCGAATTATTCTGTTTAGTCGTGTTCTATATGATGTTAGTGTAATCTAGGAACGTTTTTTAGCAACTAAATACCAGTTTTAAATAGGAATCTCGCTCATTGGCGGATTTTGCTCTCGACTCGTGATGAAATTGTGTTTTTTGCAATTATTCTGTTTAGTTGTGTTCTATATAATGTTAGTGTAATCTAGGAACGTTTTTAGCAACTAAATACCGGTTTCAAATAGGAATCTCGCTCATTGGCGGATTTTGCTCTCGACTTGTGATGAAATTGCGTTTCTTGCAATTTTACTGCCTGAGTTGTTCGACCTGAACTTCTCCCAGTGCTAGGTTGAACTTCCGCCAACATCGCCCAAACGGGGCTTGCGATATACCATTGGGAAGCTATGGACATCAGTATCATGACCCAAGTTAAATTTTTGGCAAAATGTAAACGGTTTAAGAGCAGTTTTGAAAACTGTTTTTTCTTCATACAAAAAACGTGAATCGTATTTTCAATCACATTTTAAAACCATTTATCAGAATGAGGCAAATAATATGGCGTTGGAAAGCTGCTGCAAAACCGCTCCTTCCACATGTTGAAAGTTTTCTCTAATTCCCTATGGATAAAGAGTAATTCGGAAAATCATAGAATTTCGCAAACGGAACACCCGAGTTTGTATTTTCAATGCCATTTCTAAACGGCTAATCCAATTGAGGCAAATAATATTTCGCAAACGGAACTTCTCTGCGCGTTTAACTGAACTTCACTCAGTTTTTCACGTGGTTTTTTTGCTCGTAGCTCTCCATCCACTGCTCGTAGATCTCCACCCACTCACCGGAATTGAGCAAGTGATATAGCGGTGGAAAGCTGCCGTAAACACGCAAATTTCCCGTGTTAATCATTTTTTCATACTCGCGACGATTTTAAAAGTTTTTCATTTAAAATTCATTTTCTGTTGTAGTTGAACTTCCCGTTATTTTCACGTTGAACTTCTATGACGGTTTTTCATTTTTAATTTTTTTTCATCCATTCGTCAATGTTACACAAATGATATTTCTTTTGTACTCTCTCACAATAATTTTTTCAACTTTCTCCGACGGAAGGCTTGAACTTATAGTAACAAAACTTTTAGCCTTTGTTTTTTTATTCTTTTAAAAAAAACAAAATGACACCGTGTACTACGTGAACTTCTGGCAATTATCAATCTGAAGTTCTCTCGGTTACGTGAATATATCTGAGTTTTTTTAGGAAGTTTTATTCTGATTTTTATTAATCCTTTTTTATGAGTATTGAAGTTCTATTTTTAAAAGTGGAACTTTTTGTTATTTTATTTTTGAACTTCTTGTTTCCATTCTTTAATAACGAGGAAAAATCTGAGTTATCTATAATCATCGAACTTCTCCATCAATATGGACTTCCTGGTTTTATTTCCTAATTTTATTTTATGAAATTTTGAAGCGCTCTAGTTTTAAAAGTTGAACTTCTTGTTATTTTGTTTTTGAACTTCTTGTTTCCATTCTTTAATAACGAGGAAAATCTGAGTTTTCTATAGTCATCGAACTTCTCCATCTTTTTAATATGGACTTCCTGGTTTTTTCCTTAATCCTTTTTTACGAGTAAAAATATTTTAAGACACAAAAACAACATTTTTGTGTGTGTCTTTGCATTGGTTTGCATATCAAACCGCGTCATCTTCTGATATTGAACTTCTCCTTTTCTTTGTGTTTTCTTACAATATTGTTTAGCACGTCGAACCGGGTCATCTTTAGAAATTGAACTTCTCCTTTCTTTTTGTCCCAGCAGCAGTAGTTGAACTCCCCCATTACTAGGTTGAACTTCCGCAAACATTGCCCACATGGGGCTTGCGTTATACCGTTGGAAAGCTATGGACACGAGTAGCATGACCCAAGTTAAATTTTCGGCAAAACCTAAGCAGTTTAAGAGTACTTTTGAAAATTGTTTTTTCTTCATACAAAAAATGTGAATCATATTTTCGATCGCATTTCTAAACCGTTTACCAGAATGAGACAAATAACATGGCATTGAAAAGCTGCTGCAAATCCGCTCCTTCCACTTTATTGTTTTTATTTAGAAACCCAAGAATTTTTTTTATTTAGAAATGGTGAAAATCCTTTATACTTTACTTGAACTTCATAATTTACTTTTTCGAGAAATAAGAAGAACTGATTTTTTCGTATACATCTGACCCCCTGTTTTGTAAAGTGAACTTCTTGGCTTTATTATTTGGTAACAAGGTATTTTCTTGTAAATAAACATTGAACCATTTCATTTTATAAATTTGAACTTCCAGGGTTTTCCTAGAAACGAAAAAAAAATCTGTTTTTAGAAACTATTTTGAACTGCTCTGTTATTTTCATTTGACCTTCTCAGGTTTACTTAAAACCATGAAAAACTATTTTCTTTTGCAAATATTGAACAACTTTGTTATTTTAATTTGAACTTGTTGGTTATTCTTTTTTAATAGTGGGAAAATCCATGGGAATTTTTTTAGTATAGTGATAACGTTTTCTTGAACTCTCTATTCTATCAAATTTGAAATTCTCAAGTTAACACTTTTATAGTTGAAACTTTGTTTTTCTTCATGGTAAATAACCATCAAACTTTCGTGTTATCTCAATTTAAACTTCTTTGTTTTTATTCTTTAGGAACTAGAGAAATCCAAGTTTTCTTTATAAACATTGAATCGCTCTGTTATTTTTAATTTGAACGTGTAGGTGTTTTAGAGACGGGATTTTTGTCAAAAACATTTTAAAACACACTATATTTTTAGTTTCACCTTTCCGACTTCTTGGTTATTTAAATTTGAACTTCATGTTTTCTTATTTAGAAGCACGTAATCCCGTTTTTATGAAGTTTCTATTATCATCAAACTTTTTTTGGATTGACCGGTTAATCTTGTAGCATTATGAGTAGGTCCTTTTATGTGGATGAGTGTACAATTTTTTTCAAATTCTCACATTTTTGTTAATATTCACTTCATTAGATGTTGTTTCAAAATGGACCATTTTGTACTTGCCAACAATTTTTTGTGTGTGTTTGCCTCTTTTACATATTTTTGACACCCAATGTGTGTGTTATTTCAAAAGTGAACATTCTAAACTATGCGCAACAGAAAATATGAACTTCTCATCCACAATTTTTGTGTGTATCAACATATTTTTGAACACACATATTTTTGGAAACAGCTTTGCAACTCTCTTCTCTTCTCTGTTCTTTCTTCGTTCTACATGAGAAAAAAAGTTTCTCTCAATTTGTGTACTAAGCACACACATGCGCAAACATCCACAATTTTTTGGGTTGTCACATAAAAAGGTCACAGTCCCACAGGCATAAACAATCTAACTCCCATGAATTTGAGCAGTAATACATGGACTTCTCCTATACAAAACTGTTCGTCTTTGATACATCGCCATGGCTTGCTGAAAATTGACACTTTGGACTGCAACATACTTTGAGCCAGCAGGGGAAGAGGCACTTGAAGGTGCCTGGCGGAGCTGTGATGTGGAGGTGATGGTGGCGGAAGAAGCCGGACCAGGTGATACGTCTCCAACATATCTATAATTTTTGATTGCTCCATGTTATATTATCTACTGTTTTGGACATTATTGGGCTTTATTATCCACTTTTATATTATTTTTGGGACTAACCTATTAACCGGAGGCCCAGCCCAGAATTGTCGTTTTTGCCTGTTTTAGGGTTTCGAAGAAAAGGAATATCAAACGGAGTCCAAACGGAATGAAACCTTCGGGAACGTGATTTTCTCACCGAATACAACTCAGGAGACTTGGACCCTACGTCAAGCCAATTAACACGAGACCATGAGGT
>NC_041392.1:665002478-665075856 GCF_002162155.2 Triticum dicoccoides | reverse complement strand
ACCCTCGTGGGCCCCCTGTTGCTCCACCAACGTACTTCTTCCTCCTATATATATCCACATACCCCCAATGATCAGATACGGAGCCAAAAACCTAATTCCACCGCCGCAACTTTCTGTATCCACGAGCGAGGCGTTGGGCTCTAACTGAACCCGAGCTAATGCACTGCAGGCTACGCGTTACTGAACCCGATCGAGCGATTCCTTCGCTACTGCTGCTAACTGAAGCCAATCGATGCCGCCTCTGGGATGAACAATGAGCGTTGCAGGGGGTGGATGAACAGTGAGCGGTGGCGTTGCCTTTGGATGAACAGGACCCCGTGGTGTGCTGGAGGGCTGGATGAACAGTAGACGATGGAGGGGTGCCCGTGGAGGGGTGGTTGAACAGGCCCCGTGGTGTGGAGGGCTGGATGAACAGTAGACGGTGGAGGGGTGCCCGTGGAGGGGTGTTTGAACAGTAGCCGGTGGAGTAGCGCGCGGTGGAGGCTGGATGAACAGGAGCCCGTGGAGGCTGGAGGAGGTCGACGGTAGCCCGTGGAGGCTGGAGGAGGTCGACAGTAGCCCGTGGAGGCTGGAGGAGGTCGACAGTGGAGATGAACAGTATACCGTGGAGTACCGTTTTGCGGTACGCCACACCCCTCCCGATGAACAGGACCCCCATTTCGACCGTAGGAGGTCCGTTTCGTCCGTTTTGCGGTACGCCACACCCCTCCCGATCAGCAGGACCCCCGTTTCGACCATAGGAGGTTCGTTTCCTTCGTTTTGCGGTACGCCACACCCCTCCCGATCAACAGGACCCCTGTTTCGACCGTAGGAGGTCTGTTTCGTCCGTTCTGCGGTATCCCAGACCCCTCCCGATGAACAGGATCTCGTTTCGAACGTGGCTGGTCGAACACAAGGTCGTTTCCTCCGTTGTGCGGTTCGCCAGGCCTCGTTTCCATCGCCTGTTCCTTCCAAGCCCTCCCGATGAACACGACCACGCATTCCGTTCCGACCCAGTCAGTTGGCTGCCACGCGTTCCGTTGCCTCCCGATGAATACGACGCATTCCATTGCCTCCCCATGAACACGACGCATTTCGTTGCCTCCCCATGAACACGATGATGACGCTGTTTCTCCGTTCCGACCCAGCCATGTACATGAGCCCTAGCCGTACGTATGCGCGAGTAGGCATTCGAGACCCCGCCCGTATGTACACATACATGGCCGTATTTTCTTTCTTGCACCCTGGTCACTGTACGTACGTGTACATGCTACGTGCGCGCCTCTACTACGACACGTACGTGCCTCTACTACGACACGTACGTGCCTCTACTATGACACATGCGTGCCTGTACATCCACCAGTATATATGTACGTACACGTTCGCGACCAGAATGAGTACGTACGTACGCTTCGACCAGGTTGGTCCCGACTGTCAGGCACTTCCTTGCCTGCGAAGATGTAGCTGGTGGGTCCTAGCTGTTAGGGGGCGAATCATTTTTTTTGCCCGGACGCACTTCCTTGCGTGCGAAGATGTAGCTGGTGGGTCCCAGCAGTCAGGGGGAAACATTTTTTCGTGAAATACAGTGGCCCGTCTGGTGGGTCCCAGCTGTCAGGTGGAGGAATCATTATTTTCCGCATAATAAGGAGGCACTTCCTTGCTGCAGCCGTGGACCCAGCTGTCAGCCTCTCCACGTACAGTCCACGTCCGATGGAAGTCGTTCCTTGACCATGTTGACCATGCCGCGCCGAGAGCACCAGGGCGGTGGACGATGGCGAGGCCTAGGAAGGGGACGACGGGGAGCCGGGGAAGACGCGGCAGTGGAAGCCCACGCGGAGAGGAGTACGAGGGTTCACTGGTTCGGCTGCAGTGTGAGGCTGTCGTCGCCGTAACGCCTGGCCAGTGGTGGGAATAGTAGGGGGCGGTGAGGCCTCCGCGGCAGCACAGCCGGCCACGGGAGGCAGGAGCATGCGGCACGATCGGCACTGCTTTGGGCGGCTGGAGCAAGAAGACCAGAGGTTGAAGAAGCACTACGGCCGTTGGATGGACATCGTACGGTCACTGGAGCTAGAATCGTTCATATTGACTAAAGTTGACAAAGGCCCCCGTCCCAGTCAACTTAGTAGGCCCACAAGTCAGCCTCCCACCATGGTGGGTCCCAGCTAGCAGGGGAGTATTCATTTTTTTGTGCGTAATAAGGAGGCACTTCCGGTGGGTCCGAGCTGACAGCTGGGGGAACGTTTTTTTCACGAAATACGCTGGCCCGTCCGGTGGGTCCCAACAGTCAGGGGGAAACATTTTTTCGCGAAATAAGGTGGCATGTTCGGTGAGTCCCTGCTATCAGGTGAAGGAATAATTATTTTGCGCGTAATAAGGAGGCACTTCCTTGCGGCCGCCTGGACCCAGCTGTCAGCCTCTCCACGTACAGTACTCTTCCGATGGAAGTCGGTCATTGACCATGTTGACCACGCCGCGCCGATAGCACCAGGGAAGTGGTATGGACGACGGCGAGGCCTAGGAAGGGGACGACACGGAGCCAAGGAAGACGCAGCAGTGGAAGCCCGTGCGGAGAGGAGTACGAGGGTTCACTGGTTCGGCTGCGGTGTGAGGCTGCCATCGCCACAGAATAACAGGGGGTGTGGGTGAGTAGAGGGATGGCCTGGCCAGCGGTGGGAGTAGTACGGGGCGGTGAGGCCTCCGCGGCATCACAGCCGGCCACGGGAGGCAGGAGCACGCGACATGACCGGCGCTGCTTTCGGCGGCTGGAGCAAGAAGACCAGAGGTTGAAGAAGCACTATGGCCATTGGATGGACATCGTACGATCACTGCAGCTAGAATCGTTTATATTGACTAAGTTGACAAAGCCCTTGGTACGCGTCAACTTAGTAGGCCCACGGCTCGGATTTGGCAGAGAACATATAGCCCATTTGCGATTTGTAAGAATGTACATCCCATTTTTTAATTCTAATGGAATTTACTACAGCCCATTTACAGTTTGTTAAAAGTACAGCCCAACTTCTAGCTAGGACAACGATTAATAATTTCAAACAACCGCTCAAAACAGAATTCAAAAAAAATTCCCACATTTTGATGGGATCCGAAATATTTTTATCCGAAATTTCTAGTTAGGTTAAATATAATTTCAAAATAAAGTTGTATTACGTTAAAATCCAATGATATATTGCGCGCGCAACAAGTAATGAAATTAAAATTTTCAAATTCCAAAAATAATATATTTTTCAAACTAATTACGTGTTTGGTGCATAGTAACTGTCCAGTTATTATAATTACATCCAATTTATTATTTCTTAAAGTCCATTTTCTTGTTAAGCCTAATGCATACCTCCTAGGAAAGTTTGCAGCCCAGCGGGGCGGAGAATAACAAGTTGACCCAGATATTGTGTACAACTATCAGCCCAGTTGCATTGCTGATATTGAAAAAAGGCCTGTGTAGTACAGTACAACCTAACATGGTTACTCAACCCACATTCAGCGACGCCGGAAAGGCCCAAACAAGGCTTCTGTACAACTTTTTGAAGTAACTGAGCTCAATTAATAACTTAAGAAAAAAGTTAGATTACAGTGGAACCTAATTAAAAGCTGTCATGAGCAAATAAATAATTCAATGGGTCCCACTTGTGTGTGTGCGCATGTGTGTGCGTGTGTGTGTGTGTGTGTGAGAGAGAGAGACCCATCGGTCGATGCTCGTAAATACATCTTTCAGCCATATGCATTTCTGATGCTCAGTAAAAACTTATATAGTTGACACAATCATATAGAACATCATAGCACACTGAACTTGCATACATAAATTTTACGCAGGCGGCACAATCAGGATGGAAGCAGTGGATCGCTACGGGAAGGGCTATGTTGAAACCAACAAAGTCGTACATAACGGTTCATTGTCTTTATCAATGACGGGGAAATATCTTGAATGTTGTGCAAAGAAAACAGACAGACAACACAATAAGTTCTGCTAGCACATTAAGTTGACGTACAACCCTTTCTAAAAAAAGTTCAGGTACAAAATTAGAACAGGTCACAATCAAATGTACTCGCATATCAGTGCTTCACACCCATAGCTCGGATTTAACTAGTATCTGACAAGATTCAGTTGTTACCTCAAATTAGAGCACATCCAGGCAGCCAACCCTCCTCTTCTCCCAAAGAAGCAGTGGCCTCCGCCGCGTGATGGAGTAGGCCATGTGCCATCCATCGTTTCGAGCAACACGGGGAAAGTCTGATGTTGACTCCTGTAATGGACGTCGTCGACGGACCCTGGCACCAGCGGCGGCGGCAGGACTTCGATTGATGGATTGACCACTTCTTCGACATGCACGAACACTCGATACAGGTACATCCCTAACGTGGTCCACGGCGGCCTGAATAGTTGAAAGTGCAACTATCCCTAGGTGGTTTTGGTAATTCATAACAACATATAGCTCATTGAGCTAATGCTATTCCAAGATGACTATTTCAGGAAAGCTCAATGATTGGCATGACATGGATGTGAAAGTGGAACCCTCAAAATGCTAAGGACAAAGGATTGGCTCAAGCTCAAAAGCTCAAGACTCTTCATTTTATATTTTAGTGATCCAAGATCACATTGAGTCTTTAGGAAAAGCCAATACTATCAAGGAGGGATGAGGTGTTGCTTAATGAGCCTCTTGCTTCATGTGCTTAGTGATATGCTCCAAAACCCTCAACTACTTTCCCATATCCACATATGACCTAAACCCTAAGCCAAACTCGGTCCTACCGATTCTTTCTATCCGGCGCCATCGAGTTTCACTTATCATAAGCCACTTCCAAACCCTAGCAATTCGGTTCTACCGATAGGGATCTCGGTCTCACCGAGATGGGATTGCAAACTCTCTGTTTCCCTTTCGTAACTTTTCGGTCTCACCGAAAGAGCGGATCGGTCCCACCGAGATTGCAATGTAAATTTAGTGTTTCCTTTTTGTAACTTTTCGGTCTCACCGAAAGAGCAAATCGGTCCCATCGAGTTTGCCTGACCAACTCTCTGGTTAGCTAATTACCAAAATCGGTCTCACCGAGTTTGTGTAATCGTTCTCACCGAGATTACGTTATGCCCAAACCCTAACCATATCGGTCCTACCGAGTTGCATGTCAGTCCCATCGAGAATCTCTAACGGTCACTAGGTTTACCTTTTCGGTCCGATCGAGTTTGTTGATTCGGTCCCACCGAGATTGGAAAACTGTGTGTAACGGTTGGATTTTGTGTGGAGGCTATATATACCCCTCCACCTCCTCTTCATTCGTGGAGAGAGCTATCAGAACACATACACTTCCAACTCATATGTTCTGAGAGAGAACCACCTACTCATGTGTTGAGACCAAGATATTCCATTCCTACCATATGAATCTTGATCTCTAGCCTTCCCCAAGTTGCTTTCCACTCAAATCTTCTTTCCACAAAATCCAAATCCTATGAGAGAGAGTTGAGTGTTGGGGAGACTATCATTTGAAGCACAAGAGCAAGGAGTTCATCATCAACACACCATTTGTTACTTCTTGGAGAGTGGTGTCTCCTAGATTGGCTAGGTGTCACATGGGAGCCTCCGACAAGATTGTGGAGTTGAACCAAGGAGTTTGTAAGGGCAAGGAGATCGCCTACTTCGTGAAGATCTACCGCTAGTGAGGCAAGTCCTTCGTGGGCGATGGCCATGGTGGGATAGACAAGGTTGCTACTTCGTGGACCCTTTGTGGGTGGTTGCTTCTTCGTGGACCCTTCGTGGGTGGAGCCCTTCGTGGACTCGCGCAACCGTTACCCTTCGTGGGTGGAGCCCTCCGTGGACTCGCGCAACCGTTACCCTTCGTGGGTTGAAGTCTCCATCAACGTGGATGTAGGATAGCACCATCTAGCCGAACCACGGGAAAAACATCCGTGTCTCCAAATGCGTTTGAATTCTCCAAACCCTTCCCTTTACATTCTTGCAAGTTGCATGCTTTACTTTCCGCTGCCAATATACTCTTTGCATGCTTGCTTGAATTGTGTGATGATTGCTTGACTTGTCCTACAATACCTAAAATCTGCCAAGAACTAAAATTGGGAAAAGGTTAAGTTTTTATTTGGTCAAGTAGTCTAATCACCCCCCTCTAGACATACTTTCGATCCTACAAGTGGTATCAGAGCTTTGGTCTACATTTGCTTTGATCTCCATAGCTTTTGGTGGTCATAGCCTTGGTTTCACAACCTAGGAGAGTATGGCGTCTAGCGAGGGAAATTATCACCGTAGAGGTCCTTACTTTGATGGTACTAATTTTGCTAGTTGGAAGCATAAAATGAAAATGCATATTCTTGGACATAACCCCGCCGTTTGGGCTATTGTGTGTGTTGGTTTGCAAGGTGACTTCTTTGATGGGAAAGAACCAAACCGTGAAGCTACCGCGGATGAGTTGAAGATGTTGCAATACAATGCTCAAGCTTGTGATATTCTCTTCAACGGATTGTGCCCCGAAGAATTCAACAAAATCAGCCGTCTTGAGAATGCAAAGGAAATTTGGGACACTTTGATTGATATGCACGAAGGTACCGACTCCGTCAAGGAATCCAAGTTGGATGTGCTTCAAAGCCAACTTGACAAGTTCAAGATGAAGGATGGTGAAGGTGTCGCTGAAATGTACTCTAGGCTTGCTCTCATCACAAATGAGATTGCTGGCTTAGGAAGTGAAGAGATGACCGATAGATTCATCATCAAGAAGATTCTAAGAGCCTTGGATGGAAAATATGATACCGTGTGCACATTGATCCAAATGATGCCCAATTACAAAGATCTCAAGCCAACGGAGGTGATTGGAAGAATTGTTGCTCATGAGATGTCACTTAAGGATAAAGAGGAACTTCACAACAAATCAAGTGGTGCCTACAAAGCCTCATGTGAAGCCCCTACATCATCAAGTGAGAAACAAAACTTCAATGAAGAATTGAGCTTAATGGTGAAGAACTTCAAAAAGTTCTACAAGAGTAGAAGCAAAGATAGAAGCTTCAAGTCAAGGTCCTACAATGACAAAAGATCTTCTAGTCGAGAGCGAAACTGCTATAGTTGTGGAAGACCCGGACACTATTCCAATGAGTGTACGGCTCCCTACAAGAGAAGAGAAGATTCTCCAAAAAGAAGAAGCAAAGAATCACCACCAAGAGAGAGAAGGAGTAGAGATGATCGTTATGAACGAAGATACTCACGGAGAAGCAAGGATTCGGAAAGGAAGGAAAAATCATCAAGGAGCTACACAAAACAAAGACATCAAGCTCATGTTGGTGAATGGGTATCCGGCTCCGACTCCGACAGCCACTCCGAGAGAAGTTATCACTCCGACTCCGAAGATACTCAAGATGAAGGTGTTGCCGGTCTAGCACTTGTGTCAACCAACTCCTATGACATATTTGACTCACCAAATGAAGGAATTGGAAGATGCTTCATGGCCAAAGGTCCTAAGGTAACACACCCCGAGTATGTTGATTTCAATAGTGATGAAGATGACTTGTTAGGTGATGATTTGCTTGTTGACAACTCTAGTGATGAATACTATGATGAAATGTCAATTAAACATGCTAATCAAGATAAAACGAATGACAATGATAAGGAGAAGATTGAGGCCCTAACTAAAGAACTAAACACTCTTAAGTTAGCTCATGAAACCATCTTCGAAGATCATCGAGAACTTTTAAGAGCTCATGAGAAATTACGCTTTGAAAAGCTCAATCTTGAGCAAGAGCATGAGTTCTTAAAGGCAATCAATGATGATCTCCGCAAGAAAAGTTCTTCTTACATTGCCAAGCGTTTACTCTTATCCACTTACATGCCTCAAGTCAAGTCTAGTAACAAGAAAGATTCTTCCTCTAGTAGTAACAATGATCATGCTAAATCCAATATTGTTGCTTCTAGTAGTTCTCTTGATTCCACTAATGATTCTCTTAGCCAAGTTACACTTGAGCAAGAAAATAGCTTATTGAAGGGAATTATAGAGAAAGGAGTGTACAAAAGCCTTGCCGGGAGTAAGCAATTCGAGGAAATTGTGCGCAAGCAAGGAATGCACCGGAAGAATCAAGGTGTTGGTTTTGAACGAAAGTTCAATGCCAATGGAGTTGAGTGGGAAGAAGATAAATACCCCAAGACAAAGTTTGTTCCTCAACAAGAGAAGTATGATACTTCTTTCAAGGGGACACAAGCTCAAGATGATCTTCCACCACAAGACTACAAGCAAAAAGGCAAGGACAAGCTTCAAGAGGAAATTGATGCATTTGAAGAAGCTCCTAAGACCTTAGTCAAGTGGATTCCCAAGACTACTTCAAGTTCCACTTCATCAAGTACGACTACAACTCCAAGGATTCCCATCAAGATGGTGTGGATCCAAAAGAAGAAGAACTAGAGAGTTCTTGAGGGTGACTCCGCCAACATACTTCACTCTTATCATTTTGGCAAGAACAAGTGCAATCAACTTCCACATCTTGCACTAGTTCAAGGAGTCACAAACCCTCTTGTTGGTAAGACAAGGGACAAGGTAACCTAAAAGTTTTCATGGACAACATCTTGTGTGTGCATCACTCTATGTCTATGGATATCCTTGTTTGTTCCTTGTGGGACTAACCCATGTAGGTATTGAAAGTGCAATTCACTCAAATGGATAGCTCCAAGTGATCTACATCAACATTGAGCATCCACATCTTCAACATCTACATGAAGTCATCATCGACAAAACCCGAGGTTAGTTCATCCCTCTAAGGGGGGATATCACATCTAGGGGGAGCTTTACTCTAAGACTTGAGCTAAAGCAACTCTAAAGATGTGAACACAACAATGCTTTATGTAAAAGTGGTAACCCCACTTGAGCTTAAACGATGAGTATGACCTATGATCAAGTGTTCTCACTTGACTCCTAAGTCAATATACTCATATACAGATGACCTTGTCATCGCAAATTGCTTGATAGATGCTAGAATTGGTTGTGCATGCCTTGTCACATATTTCATTTGCCATCTTATTTGTGTGAGCATGCTGGTTGCATATTTTACTCATTCGAGGACATCCACTTGTTGTTTTGATTGTTTGGTTTTATTTCCTTCTACCAAGTGGATGGACAAGAATGCCTAAGAACCTCCTCTAGCTATCTATGCTTTTCTCGTCTCAAACTCTATTCATGCTACATCACAAAATTTGATCAAGTCAGATTCGAACCACTCTGTGTGAGGAGCGCTCGGAGTCCCCGATTCGTCATAGACTTAAACTTCCAAAACCTCTTTATGATTCTCGGTCTGACCGATACCCTACTTTCGGTCCTACCGAGATCATTAAGTTGATCTAGGTTTTCGATCTCGGTGCAACCGATTTGAACCATTCAGTCACACCGAGTTGCAATAACTGTCTACAGTTTTGCATCTCGGTGCCACCGAGTTGTTCCACTCGGTCACACCGACAGGGTCGGGCTATATATAGTCACGGGCAAAATTTGGAAATTTCTCCGAACCCCTTCGCCGCGCGATAGCCTGCTCTGCCAACGTGGTCTCCGGATTGTCTTCTTGCCGCCAGCCGCCTCCAGTCGCTGGTCTCCGTCGCCATCAACGGAAATTCTACCCCACCGTTGCCGCCGTAGCGAGTCTCCACCGAACTAGGGTATGGACTCGATCTTTGTGTTATTCCCCAATCCGATTCTTAGCACATTGTGATCATCATGATTCTTGCCACGTTTGTTAAACTTCTATCCAGTCAATGAACTCGTAGATTAGGTTTAATTCGAAAATTTTAGGGTTAGGTTTCTGCCGAAACCATCTCGGACCCACCGAGTTGAAAAACTCGGTCCCACCGATTTGGCTTATGCCATTGCACAATGAGACTCGGTCTGACCGAGAATTACTTATCGGTGTGACTGATTTTGGAACTCTGTGAAACCCTAGCAGTCTCGGTGCCACCGAACTGTGACTCGGTCCAACCGAGTTCACTAGTTTAGGTTCCAAAACTGCTTCGGTATCACCGAGTTTGAAAATTGGTAGATCCGAGATGCTTTCAGTGGGAAACTAAAACTAAGTTTTTGAATCATTCTTTTGCAAAAATCTCTGCATTTTGTGATGCTCATCTGTTCTACCTCATCTATAAACTATTCACAGGGTCAGCAGTCAGCTTGTTCATCATGTCAGACCAAAGTGATAGCCAGAACATGTCAGAAGAGCAAGTGCAGATGAGTGAGGGCACTAGTCCCTCAAGTTCTTCAGATGATGGCAGCAGAAGTACTCCTAGCAATCTGCCTAAAGCTGCCACCAGACAGAGGAAGAAGAGAACCTCAGAATCAGAGGATGAGGATTATGTGGCAGAAGAGGAAGCAACTTCAAAGAGAGTAGTGCTTTAGAAGGAACATGGCTCAGCTCAAGGCACAAAGCCAGGGATGAAAGTCAAAAGGCCAGCAGGCAGGCAGCCTATGTCAAAGGCCAGAGCTTCAACTGAGAAACCCACTCCCATAGAGCCAGTTGCTGCTGAAGGCAAGAAAAGGAAGGAAAGGGTCAAGAAGACCGTAGCCAAAGTGCTTGGAAAGGCTTCCATCATGGAAGATGAAGAAGAAGAAGAAGAAGAGGTTGCTGCACCAGCACCTAAGGCACCCAAGCTGATGGGTGATGCCATAAGATCAGGGTCAACTGCTTCCAAGGCCAAGCCAGCTCCAAAGCCAAAGCCAAAGAGGAACACAAGGAGCATACCTGCAGCTGAAAAGAACAAGGCCCCAGTGCCTGACATTGCTGAAGAAGAAGAAGGTCAAGTGCTCAGAAAGCTCAAGCCCAAGATCCCATACCATAGTGATGCTCATCCTGTGGCTGAGGACATGAAGCTTAGAGAGACTCAGGGCTCAGGAAGTGGAGAGAAGCAGATCCGTATGCTTCAAGGAGAAGGACTGCTATTGACTACAGGTTCCACACTAAGGAACAGCAGGACTTCTATGAGACAGTTTTGTTAGACAAGAAGCCCATAGTTTGTGACATGAGATGGGTTGATTGGGAGTACATCAAGGACAGTGAAGAGCACTATCCTGGAGTGTATGACAACTTCAATGCTTGTGGAGTAGCAAACTTTTTTGGGCAGAAGCTCACAAAGTGGAACGAGGAACTCATCATGCAGTTCTACTCCACAACACATTTTTATTCAGATGGCAAAATTGTATGGATGTCTGAGGGTACGAGGTACCAATCTACAGTTGCTGAGTGGGCACAGCTCATCAATGCCCCTGAAGAGCATGAGGATGACTTGGATATCTATGCCAAGAAGAAGATGGATCATAACTCAATGTCAAACATGTACAAGGAGATCCCAAATGAAGCACTTGATACTTTCAAGTTTGGCTCAGTGCATTATCTTCTGTCAGGGCTGCCAACCATCAATTGGATACTGAGGCACACCTTGTTGCCCAAGTCAGGTGATCACAAGATGATCAGAGGCCATGCGATCAATTTTCTACATATCTTTGATGTGCCACAGAAGTTCAAGGTGATGAGCCTCATGGTAGAGACCATTAAGAGGACAGCAGCTGATCAGAAGAGGAGCTGTGGTTATGCCCCTCAGATTCAGGAGTTAATCAACTCGAAGATGGGCACAAACATATACTTATTGGACAAGGAACACCTGCCCATCCGTCCAGATTTTGAAGATAATCAAGTTGTCATGAATGAGAATGAACCATCATCTGCATAAGCACAAGCAAAGAAGGAGAAGGCAAGGAAGGAGAAAGCTGCCAAGATGCCAACTCAAGAGGAGGCATCTGAGTATTTCTTGAAATCCAAACAAGAGCAGCTTGGTTACTTGATTGCATCCACACTGAGGATTGAGCAAGGACTGGCCACCCTCACTCAGAATCAGCAGAGCTTAGAGAGGATCATGGAACAAAAGTTCTATGACTTGGATGTCAAAGTAACAGAGATTCAGTCTGCAGTGGAACAACTTCAGGATGACATGCAGGAGAGGAGAGACAAGACTACAACTGATGCATTTGCCAGAGTGCCAAGAGCTCAGAGATCACATGCAGTGCTAGTTGCTGACACCAGAGCCACCACTTCTGCACCAGCTACAGCCTCAGTTCCACCAGCTCCAGCATCTACTTCAGCCTCAACTCCAACCACGTCTACAGAAGGCTTCGTCCTTGGAGTGCTCCGGACTCCACCATCACCAGAAGATCAAGCCTGAGCGTCGATCTAGCACTATGCATTTTCTAGGAACTTTTTGGTAACTTGTTGCCAAAGGGGGAGAAAAATGTATAGATCATAGGCTTCGAGAGAGAGTGTTGCTTTTTTTCTCTCTTGTTTTATTTGGTGGTTTTTCGAACTTTGTTTGCTTTTGTGTGAGGTACTATGTCATTGCTCGTGAGACATTGATGATCATGTGTTTGATCATAAGCTACACTTAATGTTTGCTTAATATTATCATCTTATCTATCTTATGTGATCATTCACTATTCTTGGTGATGAGTGCATGTATTTCATTCTTATCATTTTAAGTGCTCCACCAAGATGTATGTGACATGGAAGAGTAACCCATGACTCTAACTCTTTGTGCATTTGCAGTCCAAAGCAAAATTTAAATATGCACAAATTTAGGGGGAGCTCTTACTTGTCACATACTTCTCAAAGCGACGATATATTTCATGCTTATTATCATTTGTCGAAGCTTTGATCTATATGTTGTCATCAATTACCAAAAAGGGGGAGATTGAAAGTGCAACTATCCCTAGGTGGTTTTGGTAATTCATAACAACATATAGCTCATTGAGCTAATGCTATTCCAAGATGACTATTTCAGGAAAGCTCAATGATTGGCATGGCATGGATGTGAAAGTGGAACCCTCAAAATGCTAAGGACAAAGGATTGGCTCAAGCTCAAAAGCTCAAGACTCTTCATTTTATATTTTAGTGATCCAAGATCACATTGAGTCTTTAGGAAAAGCCAATACTATCAAGGAGGGATGAGGTGTTGCTTAATGAGCCTCTTGCTTCATGTGCTTAGTGATATGCTCCAAAACCCTCAACTACTTTCCCATATCCACATATGACCTAAACCCTAAGCCAAACTCGGTCCTACCGATTCTTTCTATCCGGCGCCATCGAGTTTCACTTATCATAAGCCACTGCCAAACCCTAGCAATTCGGTTCTACCGATAGGGATCTCGGTCTCACCGAGATGGGATTGCAAACTCTCTGTTTCCCTTTCGTAACTTTTCGGTCTCACCGAAAGAGCGGATCGGTCCCACCGAGATTGCAATGTAAATTTAGTGTTTCCTTTTTGTAACTTTTCGGTCTCACCGAAAGAGCAAATCGGTCCCATCGAGTTTGCCTGACCAACTCTCTGGTTAGCTAATTACCAAAATCGGTCTCACCGAGTTTGTGTAATCGTTCTCACCGAGATTACGTTATGCCCAAACCCTAACCATATCGGTCCTACCGAGTTGCATGTCAGTCCCATCGAGAATCTCTAACGGTCACTAGGTTTACCTTTTCGGTCCGATCGAGTTTGTTGATTCGGTCCCACCGAGATTGGAAAACTGTGTGTAACGGTTGGATTTTGTGTGGAGGCTATATATACCCCTCCACCTCCTCTTCATTCGTGGAGAGAGCTATCAGAACACATACACTTCCAACTCATATGTTCTGAGAGAGAACCACCTACTCATGTGTTGAGACCAAGATATTCCATTCCTACCATATGAATCTTGATCTCTAGCCTTCCCCAAGTTGCTTTCCACTCAAATCTTCTTTCCACAAAATCCAAATCCTATGAGAGAGAGTTGAGTGTTGGGGAGACTATCATTTGAAGCACAAGAGCAAGGAGTTCATCATCAACACACCATTTGTTACTTCTTGGAGAGTGGTGTCTCCTAGATTGGCTAGGTGTCACATGGGAGCCTCTGACAAGATTGTGGAGTTGAACCAAGGAGTTTGTAAGGGCAAGGAGATCGCCTACTTCGTGAAGATCTACCGCTAGTGAGGCAAGTCCTTCGTGGGCGATGGCCATGGTGGGATAGACAAGGTTGCTACTTCGTGGACCCTTTGTGGGTGGTTGCTTCTTCGTGGACCCTTTGTGGGTGGAGCCCTTCGTGGACTCGCGCAACCGTTACCCTTCGTGGGTGGAGCCCTCCGTGGACTCGCGCAACCGTTACCCTTCGTGGGTTGAAGTCTCCATCAACGTGGATGTAGGATAGCACCATCTAGCCGAACCACGGGAAAAACATCCGTGTCTCCAAATGCGTTTGAATTCTCCAAACCCTTCCCTTTACATTCTTGCAAGTTGCATGCTTTACTTTCCGCTGCCAATATACTCTTTGCATGCTTGCTTGAATTGTGTGATGATTGCTTGACTTGTCCTACAATAGCTAAAATCGACCAAGAACTAAAATTGGGAAAAGTTTAAGTTTTTATTTGGTCAAGTAGTCTAATCACCCCCCTCTAGACATACTTTCGATCCTACAATAGTACAACCCTGGTTCCTGCACCAGTATCTCAACACCAATCTCCTTCGGTATGGTGAACAGCTTCTTCATCCATGCCATAACCATTAGAGCCCAGCTGTCTGGAGGAACAAACATACTTACGAGCTCACCTCCAAGATCGTTGATAAGCTTGTTCATGGACTCGCTGTTCCAAGCATGTCGAGGCATGCCGTGGAAGGTAAGCTTTGTTAAAAACTCAAGCTCAGAGGGCACCGAGCGCCATCCTGGGAGCCACCGATCAAAGCTCACCAGCGCGCCATCGCAGAACAAATGCCGGGAAGATTCGAACACATGACTGCAGTCGAAAGTTGTCCGGAACCTGACGAAGAAATCAGTCGGTGGCGGACAGACTTCGACGAGCAAGTCACTTATTTGGATGCCGTGCGCAATGCCAAGAGCTTTGACAAGGTCGTCCGGCGAGATAGGAGGCCGGTCGCCGTTGATGGTTACCATCAGCACTTTGCCGGCAAACTGGTCGTCAAGTGCCACCATGCCACTGTTGAGCGACAGCACGCAGCGACCGAAGGCAGGACGGACCTCAGGATCTCCGGCTCGGAGATCCGCGTTGACCGGCGACATGATAGTGCGCTTGAGTACATGGAGTACAGGAGGGGGATTTGGGGGAACTGGAGTAGGAATCGAGATTCCAGAGGTGGGGGAGGGGCGGGAGACTGGGGATGAAAAGGTAGCATGAATTTTGAGCACACGCCAATATGCTCTCGGCGCGCAAGCACACGAAAACACCGGTGGCGCCCACATGTCGGCCTAAGAGTCCTTATTCTTTCTTTTTTGGAGAGCCCAGCCTTTTTTTTAGGATCTTTTGAGAGCCCGGCCCGAGAGTCATAATTGACCTGTTTGGCATTGCGTTACTACTCGGCCCATATTCAATGACACCTCACTGGCCCAAACAAGTGTACATCATCGAAAAGACACCGAGCTCAAATTATATAACTTGAAAAAAGGAGATATACTCTGAACACTGGAGAATGGTGATGCCCTCATTTAGCCGACCAGTAGTTCGAGACAATAAACAGTTCGAAACAACGATATATACAACATTCAAACACTAACTAGTGACTACTACTGACATAAACAGCAAGACATGATAGTTCATAAGAAGTCTTGCTACACCACCAAAACGCACCCATCTGCAGTGCTCAGACTCTCGTGATCCAGACGAGAATGGCATTCTAAACAAAAGCAACTATTACATAGTAAGAGTGACATAGACGAGGATGACCAAATGACAAGGAATATGCATAACAAAAGAAAGAACTACCCATCCAGAACCAGCAGCAAAGACAACAAAGTCATTCGAAGAGATGATCCAACACCATCATAATTTGCAGCCCCGCTTCAGCGACCAGTGATCCGGAGACACCAGTACTCCACCCTTTCGATGCAATAGCCCAATTACCCATCAACCTGAAGGCTTGAACCACATCACTGCCTGTCATAATTGAGACATCCAAGGATCAAAGTTAATCATGATGCCTTTGTCATTCTCACCTTCTTTTGGCTGCAGGCTGTATCGTTGACAATCAGGGGAGTTTGCTCCCGAACTCCTAGGCCTCGCCATGTAGACACAGTTTTCCATAGCAAACAGAGCCTCTCTGCCATCAATGTCCTTGCCAACGGTGATCTCCTGGTTAATCGGATAATTGAGTCCGAGAAACAGAGAGTGTGAACCAAGGCTGTTTAGCCGCCTCCAACTAAAAAATCTTAAAGGCCCCAACAAGCTGGTATCCTGCTCATAGACGTAACATCCACTGTCCGGATACTCACGTATTACACGGTGCTTGTATATAGTGGGGTTTTTGCAATATAACTTTTCCGGCTCATGTGTCCGAATGATCATCAGTCCTTTGCCGTCGTCCGATCGAGCGAGGAACCAGTTGTGCTTCCCTGTTTTTGGCAAAGGTGGTATGATTACAAAGGGCAGTAACTGTAGGGACACTTCATCATATCAAAAAGGATAGGCATTGTTAATGTAAGATCAGCATTGTTCAGAGTATGAGTAGGATAATGCAAGAAACAACATTGATATGTCCCTGTCACTGTTCAAGAACTCGACCAATTTACCATTGAAATGGCCATTTAATCGCTACTCAGTGCCTAACTAAGGCGAGTAGCACATACTCATTTCATTAAATGGTCAAGCCGATTAACTAGCATTTAATCGGTTGTCAGACGATTAATTGGTTGTCAAACCGATTAATTGGTGATGGGTCAGGTAACTGAAGCGGCATCCATAAAAAAGGGGGGTAACCGAAGCGGCAATCCAGGCCATTATGAATTGTGAGAACTATTTGAGTATTTGTGGTCAGTGAACCTTATTAGCTATGATGCCATTTGTGTTGAACCTTGTAGTGAATTATTCCATGTTCACATGTGTGGCTGCTATTTATCTTGTTATGTGTTGCTTCATATTGCCAAGTTGTGTGGCTGTCATTTTAATTTATCTTGTCATGTCTCATGTGTGGCTTCTTGTTATCACATGTATGGCTTTCATTTAATCATTTATCTTGACAATGACAAGTTTAGAGCATATACAAATGCATATCTATCATCAATTCTGTAGGCTTGTTTCCTTCCGGTTTGGATGCATCATGATCAAACCATCCAGGTAACAATTCTACCTCTTGTCCATGCTTTTTATAGGCCTACGAGCTATGACATTATATTTTAGTATAAATGTATAATACGTGGCTATGAGCATTGGATTATGTGGTGTACAATACGTGAAAAACTAGTTACATGTTGCCAATATATTCTCATGTGCAGCTGATTAATGATCTACCGATTAATTCAGTTAAATGACCGATTAACCGATTAATCGCTAATCAGTAGTCGACCGAGCAATTACCAGTTACTGAGTTCCCGAACAATGGTCCCTGTTGGAACTGGGAGGAAAATACAGGGAAATGTATACTGGGTTCGAAAATATAGAAGTGCCATGCATGGTTATACTCATGTTATCTCGCAATCGATTCTTCACAGGAAACTACCATGTCATGCATGTTATGTAATCATGTTCTGTCCTCACAAACAAATTCTTCAAGGTAACTAATAGACCATGCATTTTTATATACTCATGTTCTATGGGCAAAAATTTTGTGAGGATATTATTCTAGCCATTGATTGCTGAAGGGCGAATATAGGTATGTACACATGGTAAGCATTGCAGGATTTCACTACTTCCAAATATAGAGTTCTCCATATGCACATTTACTTCCCTAATGTATGGTTAGATGAAAACAACAGTGTGGTGCATCTTTCTACAATCTTCTGCAAAACAAGGTCCATCCAACTGAAGTAGTAATCTAGATGACTTGGACCGCGATGGTAATACTCTATATAATCCAACGGAGGAAGGATAATCTCATGGGAGGTCTGGAAGTTCACGAGCACCAACTTTTTACCGTCTTCTCTGAAGGCAGCCATCCAGTGGGAGTTCATGCCGACCCAATACATACCTGCCAAGAAATTTCGGGTAATGGTGATCGGATCATTGTCGAGGGAAATGATGTACGGCGACCCACTACATACCCGCAAAGAAGTTTTGGCTAATGGAGATCGGATTGAAGTCGAGGGGCATCATGCACGCCTCCGTATCATGGTGAGACAATCTCACAAGACCAGATAGCAGCAAGCAGGGTGTCTTGAAAAGCTTAGGCCTCGCTTCGACGATAGTCGTGTGCATGTCCCTCGAGCATGCAGCCAGCCGCAGGGCGCTCAACATATCCATACACAAACAACAGAGGTCGAGGATGTCACTAGGGAGATTGCTCCAATCGCGGCTCATATGGATGCTGCACGGTTCGTGTTCGGCCATGGTGGAGTTTGGAAGGGGGCTTGACTTACGAAGGAGAAGGATGTAGGTGCTGGAGCGCCTAGCGGGGGAATAGTGGTACTGGGGGAGGCGAGTGAGGCGACGGTACACGGGGGCACAGTGAGATGGAGACGGAGACAGAGAAGGAGATGGAGATGGAGTGGTGCTATGGGAGCGGAGAGGGAGACGAGGCGAGGCGCCAATGTGCTGTACAACGACGGTGACAGACTGCACGGTGCACAGGGTGAGGCTGACTTTGGTAACCCGAACACGCCGCCTGGACTAGTGTCAGGCGCAGGGTGTTGTCACTTCATTTTGAGGACCGGATGAATAGTATTTTGACCATCAAGTGTACCACAGTTGTACTACTACTACTACTACTACTACTACTACTACTACTACTACTACTACTACTAATACTACTACTAGTAGTAGTAGTAGTAGTAGTAGTAGTAGTAGTAGTAGTAGGAACATGAGTACTCTAGTATCGTATAGCGGAAATAGGTCTCCCGTGCTAGCATGGTTGTTCACTTCATCGTTCAGGTATCATCCATATTGCGAGCAGAACCAAATTCTCGTGCATGCCCAATCAACGCCCTGCCGCGATGCATGCAGTGGTCGTTCTGGTGCATCAAGGACGGCATGCAGATCATTCCACACTTGAGAAGAGGAAAAATGGAAAGGTAGAACGCGGCAGCAGAGGAAGAGAACGCTGGCTAACGAGGCTGGGAGGGGATCGAGCTCGAAGTTAATGCTCCACGCCTAAAGGTTTTGGGAAAACCTGATTTTCATAAGGTGACTTATACTCACCTAAACGGAGGGAGTATTCCTTAACCAGAGAATGTTGTGTCTCCCACTCACGCGCTTAAAAAAAAACTACGACACATTTTTTATCTGTTTGCATAGGTCCCACCTATCAGGAAGGATGGGCATGTACACGAACAAGTACGACTCATCAGTCTACCCACATAGCCTTTTCGTTTAGTCTACCTAGCCGTCTAATCAAGTTCCTGCACGCCACTTCTCCCATTTAATTCTCCATCGGGAACCGATTCTCCTCGGCTTCTTCACCTCCCCTTCGTCTTCATTTGCATCCAAACCCCACTGCGTTCACATTGTTTTAACCTCTTTAAATAATCATCTACTACTTCACTTAGACTAGCCATCTAATCCTAATTCTCCAAACCTCTTTAAATAATCATCTACTACTTCAGTTAGACTAGCCATCTAATCCTATCACTGCCTTGCCCTGCCTTTCCTTCGCTGACAGGTGGGACCCACGCTTATGGGTCCCACATGTCAGTGACAGAATGGTAGGATTGTTCGCGTCAGGGGATCCTCATCCCCCCGACGTGCCCCTCATCCCTCTCGGCCCCACCGCTCCTCTGCCTTTGTGTGCATGACATGCGGGCCAGCTGAACTGCGGCGACCATCAACTTTCTACCACAGACACACCTGATTGGACGCGGGTTGCCTGCTCCGCTGTTGTGCTCCAATCCGTACTCCCGCACCAACAAATTTTCATCCAGCGGCTGTGATACATTTCGTCCCGGGCATCAATCCTCAGCTGGAGTACTTATGTACTACAGGTAGTACCCGCCGGCGTGGCAATCTACGCCTCGTAACGCCCCGACGCCCAGTTGTGGCACCCTCACCATGGCCACACCACCACCGGCCGGTTCATCTCGAACGAGTGAGTCGCGAACCACGCCACCACCATGAGAATGACATGTGGGCCAGCCACATTTAAGGTCCGCATGTCATTGACTCATAGGCCGGGCACTAAGCCACTGAAGTTTGGTCCCGTGGGCCCCGAGAGGGAAATGTAACTCATTGGCAGGCCTTTTGGTGCTCCCGCGGTACGAGCTCGTGCCAAAACTGGAATTTGTTTCTTACTACTACTCCCTCCGTCTGGGTTTATTAGGCCTAAAGACAACTTCTCTTAGACCAAGGCACATAGTAATTTGCTCACATTAATTCTTCCATTCCACTCCCAATGCACTCTCTCACATGCATGCAGCCAATGAAAAAGCACACATGAAGTGTATTAACTTTTCAGCCATGGCACCAACAACAATAGCTTTCAATACAACCAATGAAATGGTTGCATGCATGCACCTTTCCAATGCGGGGCCTTATAAAAGGGGACATACTTGTGATGCCGAGAGGCCTAATAAACACGGACGGAGGGAGTACCAACTAGTACTAGTAAGGTACACGTGCATTGCATGCATGAGATTCTGGTGGTTTGTGCATTATGCTTCTACATGTGGAGCTTTCTGGATTCTAACATGTGGCAAAATCTGGTGGAATGTAAGGTTAGGCAAGTTTGATTAACTTAGGTGAGTGTTTGGTTCAAGCCACACCTTAGGCAAGCCACACTAAGGCCCCACATGACATACACACAAAAAATGTGGCAAGATTCCCTTAGGCTTGCCAACTTGTGGCTCTCATTTTGAAGAACTAATAACTTTGCCCAAGCTTAGTTGTGGCAAAGTTAGTCATGAATTAAGTTCAACCATGGAGTCTTCTAGATTATACATGTGGCAGAATCTAGTGGATGATATCCAACGGCCAGTAGTGCTCGGATTTGCCATCTTTGTACCGTCGGATTGGCTTCATCCAACGACCAACTTCCAAAGTTTTTTCACACACTATATAGGGGGTATAGATATAGATGTGCCAGTCCATTGCAATGGATCCAAAGTATATCTATTTAGTGGAGTTCACTCTAAACACATTATCTATTTATTTTTCTCTAACCTTCCGTAGCCATGCAACCAAGCCACATAAGCTTCATGGGTGCCCCCCACATCATATTATTCATACTACGTTCATTGAAAAAAGATAAATCACCCAAAACAAGTTCTTCCTGTTTTTTGTTCCTACGATCTGTGTCGTGCACGTACCTACTAGTTGTATAGTTGTAGTACTAGTAATATAGTATTAGGAACTTGGTACAAGTAGGAGTAGTACTAGTATGGAATGCTCCTACTCTATCAACGAGCCCCGTCTGACACCAAATTTCTTGGCTTCCGTGCTACAGCTAGATCTTCCCCTCATTTCTGTTTTCCAACCCGGCGGCGGGCGGGGTGTCGGTTTGCTCAACGGCAGTCCCACATGAAAGTGAAAATTCTAGGCAACACGCCTTCCCTAAGCTATGTGTCGTGCCAGATGGGCCATGTTGTACTCCCGATTCCCGGGCGTGTGGGGGTGCGATATGAACGCGGCAGGCCTTTTCCTTTTACCAGCAATGTGCCCGTGCGTTGCGACGGATCCAAAGTAGTAGAATAGTAGTATTTGTTCACAAACTTGAAAGAAATCACTATTGTTTTGATATACTCCTAATATATTACTCCCTCCGTACCTAAATATTTGTCTTTTTTGATATTTCAAATGGACTATCACATACGGATCATATAGACATATTCTAGTGTTTCTAGCAAGATGCCCGTGCGTTGCACAAAGTTGATGGAAAAGGTAAGCACAACTTATTGACGGATGGAGTACAAGTTACAGTGATGCATATAATTAAGCAAAGGGATCGCACATGTCGGTATTGACTGGAACGAGAATGCAATAGGACAACAAGAATTAAGGCCACGATGATGCGATCGTAGTGGTGGTTACAGAGGGCAAGAAGAAAGATGGATCCACGAACGTACGACCTCCTCCTCCTCAACTTAGTACGTCGGGCCACCGACCGGCGGCTAAGGAGCGGCGACTTTTGTGGCGAGGTCGAGGTGCTTCTCAGCAAAGGCATCCAAGGCTTCCAGCCGGTTGAGGAAGGCCAACGTCGTAGCATCCTCACTGGCCTTGTAGATACCTATGTACACGATTTCCTCGTACACGTGGATGTGTAGGTCGATGAATTCTTGCAGGGTGAGGCGCCTCCCGGCGAGCGCGACCTCCAGGTGGACATTCTTCGTGGCGTCGGCGGGCAGTCGCAGGGCCACCAGTGCTTGAAAGAGGTTCCGGCCATGGAGGCCGATTAGGGTGGCACGCAATGAGGAGCCCGGGCGCGTGGGCTGGAGGAGTACGGCGATGTCGTCCGCGAGCTTCTTGAGGACGGTGAACTTGTTGCTGGTGGCAACGATCATTTGGTCCAACTGAGAGTCGTAGTTGGCATCGACGGCGGCCATCCACCAGCCGGTCTCCAACACCGTCTGGAGACGATGCTCGGCGCCATGCCGCAGGCCGACGTCGTGGACCATCTGGCGCGGCCGCTGGCCACTCACGCGCATCGCCACCATGGGTCTGGAGTGAGCTCTTCTGCGCTTAGTGTAGGTGCTTAGGCAAATGCTTAGGTGCGTATGATGTGGTAGATGCATTGGAATGGAGGGGCACCTTTATATGAGGGCAAACTGCGTTGCATTCACATCATGCAGCCTCTTTTCTCGGACCTCCTCCCATTACTTCCCTCATGCATTAATTGAAGGAGGATGCATTGGCCGTTCAACATATCGGGAACCGCTACTCCCTCCCTTGTCTACATTAAAGCCGTATTGGGAACTGCGCCGCCCGCTGTCAAATCAAGTACTCCCTCCGTCTACGTGAGTATTAAGTCATCTTACGAAAACCAAATAGTAAACACATAGGCGTGGTGCATTAACTCTCACGTTGTTTCTTATTTTTTGACATAAATAGAGGAATCAACCAAGAAGAGATGTGGGGCTTGTATGCTTTTAATGACTTGAGACTATCAAACATGACATGCAGTGGTCAGTTCGTTGCACAAGAACAAATACAACCCACGTCAGCACACATGCATCTTATATAGCATCACATCCAATGGCTATAAAAGATGAATGAGACCAAATTATATCTCATCTAGATGAGTTCTAGCAAAACTGTATTAATAATACTTAGTACTCCTGCGCCATGTATCATATATTAGTATCATGTAGTACTTTATTTATTTATGAGGTATCCAGATGGCACTGCACCGCCAAGAAAAGAGGGTAAAATCAAAATTATGGACTACTTTTTTGAGTATGTTGGTAAGGTCCGGTCATAGTCACTTGTTGAAATCTCTAAAAAGACAAATACTCCCTCCATCTGGAAATACTTGTCATCAAAATGGATAAAAGGAAATGTATCTAGACATATTTTAGTTTTAGATACATCTCTTTTTATCCATTTTGATGATAAGTATTTTCGGACCGAGGGAGTAGAAAACAGAGTTGGTGATGATGGTGTGCGTGTCATCCTGCAATATAGGCCATCGAATTTATATCTAACGGATAGGAAAGAAACTATGGCAATTTTGCAAAAATATACCCATACGTCTCTCCACGTTCGCAAATAAGGCCTTCCCTTGTTCAACCTTTTCTCTCACAAGATAAACTACTCATACAAATGCATCTTGAGGTGTCCATAGAATCGAAGAGAGGGATGATGTGTGTGTGTGCGCGCGCGTGATCGATAAAGAGTGCCATCGAATTTTTGTGTGCCCACGTCAAAGATATAGAGTGGCTGGCCTACTTGAACGTGAGATGGGACATGCGCAGTTTGTCTCTGTGGCATGGATACCTACCTGCAGCGCTCGACTATCGGTGTGTGGTGGGGGAAGAGGGAGGCCCAATTAACTATAGAGGTACAATGGCTGGTATATGTGTGGAGGAGGAGAGAGGCCTACCTCATGTATTAAGGAGATTGATCTACCTCATGTATTAAGGGAGATCGATCGGCATCCATGCATATGTACAGGAGAGGAATAAGGTTGGGAGAGAGACAGAGCTAGAGTGTTGGAAGGGGTGGTAGTGGAGTTGCTTCTAACAAATGGTGGGATAGGCTTGCTAGACAAACGGAGGGCATGCCCGCAATATCAATAAGAGAGGAGATGGCTGCTTGTTGTCTGTGCACGTGCGTGTGAGAGACGGGTCAGGAGGCATGCACGAATGATGAGGGGGGACAATGTGGCTGTGGTAAGCAGACGTAACTACATAGGAAGATCAATCGCCCTTTGTTAGATAAAGGAGAGACATAACTTGTGAGGTACGTCGATCGATGGGGGGGGGGTAGTTAAAGTCGATCTAGGTATATGTTGGGAGATCGATCGGTATACATGCATGTGTGTGTTAGAAGCAAATGAGGCACGAGGATAAGGATAGAGAGAGAGGGATGCATGTAGGAGGTGGTACGAGAGGCATACTATATCAAGGGGGGAGGAGTGTGCAAGTACGAGAACGATGAAAAGAGTGGTGGGAGTGAGGTATGGGCGGTGACAAGAGAAGAGAGGAAGCTTGTGTTTGTGCTAGGCACACCTGGCTAGAGAGGCATATTGATGGATGTGTGCCGTAAAGAAGGAGCTGGGGGCCTACACACACCGTGGGTGAACGACCTAAAGTGAAAAAATGAACTTGCGCGATGGAGCTAGAGAAGGCAGAGGGAGGGTGAGAGGGATGCGACCGTGTGCATGCACAAGAGAAAGTTAGCGCTAGCTACAAAGATAAGAGGGTTTTGTGGGTGTAAAAGATGAATAGAGATCATATATACTTCATTATAAAAAGCGAATTCGGATATTTGAAGAATTTATCATAGTGTTTCAAACCGACGCATGTGTGAATATATATAACGGTGATACACATGGTGTGGTTATGAACATGTTATACTACATTTAATATATTTTATCTCTACTCTTATAATAAGACGGAGCTGTTGATGATGGTGTGCCTGCCATCCTGCATTATAGGCCGCCCGATTTATATCTGGCGGATAGCAAGGAAACTATGAAGGTTGAAGTTGGCAACAATCATGATTGTAGATTCTTATTGAAATAGAGAAACGAATTCAAATTTAGTTCGAATTGCAGCAGTAGTATAGACATTTGGAATGCACTCAAATGTTGGTATGAGTAGGTTACATGCATTATACAGCAAGCGAAAAAATTTAATCAGACATAACATGGAATCATACTCCCTCCATCCATCTATATAGGGCGTAATGAGATTTTTAAGACCGCCTTTGACTATTGACAAGATTAATAGTACATGACATGCACAATGTGAAAATTATATCATTGAAAGAACCTTTCACAGACGAATTTAATAGTGTGCTTTGTGTAAGTTGCATGTCATATATCATTGCTCTAATATTTGGTCAAAGTTAGCATCAAAAAACGCATTAGGCCCTATATAGATGGAAGGAGGGAGTAGCTTTGAATAGCATTTGTATAGTAAAACGGGGCAAGACTCTCTCTTTGTGTGGTGTGAATAGTTTTATTTTTTTCGTTTTCTTTTTGGTTGAGGGAAGTGCGAATTGATTTGGTACGTACAAGTACAATATTACTACACGTTAGGCTTGTCCCTAAAATTCAACCCGCGTCTTGTTATATCCCGAAAATTCAGATATCGTGCTCCAAAAACTGGCACCTTCACAACCCGCGCCTTGCTATCCCGAAATTACAACGCGCGCGAAAACTCCCTCCAGCTGCCAAATCCCGACACGCGAAATCCCCCTTCTAACCCTGAGCCGAAAGGGCGCTAGTTCAAATCGGTGGGCGGTACTTTTGTAACACACCCTACATTTTGGACAAGCGCGTCCCTAAGTCATGCTTCACCCCCTCCCATCGCCCCCTTTTCGCCATTCGAAATCCCAGTCCGCCATAAACTCTCCGCTCCAGCCGCGAAACCCCACCCTCCTCCGTCTGCCACGTCACCGCTGCCCAGCCGGAGCCTCTTCTCCGACGACGTCGTCCACTGCAACAGCTCGACGTCCCTCGTCCACCTCCCTGGATGAGGATCCTTCGTCCATATCGCCGTCCCGCCGGTTCAGCCGCCCCGTCCTCCACCTCCAAGGAGCTGCTCCGACGATCGCCGCATCTATCGCGGCTGCTCCATCCCCACAGCGCCTCCTTAACCTGCTCCACCGGAACCGCAACATCCTCACCGACTCCTCGGACGAAGCTGAGGCCTACTCGGCGCCACCAAAGAGGTTGTACACTCATCGCATTACACCTTCTCCTTAACTCGACCTCCCGGCGCCGACAGTGCTCCATCCAGCACCCCCATGGAGCGGCTACCTTGAAGCCGATGCCGCAGGCGACATCTCCACGGCGGCTCTCCCCAAGTGCGAGGCCCCTTCGACCGCGGCGTCCATACTGGCCAGATCTGCTATTGCTGCTCCGGCTCTCGCTCGCTCGCTCGCTTCGCTGCTGCTGCTGCTCCGGCTCTCGCTCGATCGCTCGCTCGCCTAGCTGCTGCTGCTCTCCCCCTCACTCGTGCTGCTACTCTACTCCGATTAAGCCACACTTCAGTCGACTGAATCAACTTTTGGGTCAGTTGATTTTCAGGGGTTGGGGGGCTCGCCAGAGTTAAGGAAGAACCACCCGCAGCAGGGACGGGGGCTCACCGGAGAGGTACCCCACTATCTATCTTAGGGTTCAGGGTGGGGGCGGGGGTCCTAGAGGGCTGGCCGGGGCGGCGGTGGCGAGTTGTTTCGGGGTGGCGAGGCAGCGCTGGGGCCGGCGGTTCAGTCGGTGGTGGCTGGCAGCTCAGGGGGGTGCAGGTTGAAGATGAACTGCAGGCCCTCTGTCGGGGGTTGGGTGCGACATATGCCAAAGGATGGCTTATCATGGTGGGGGCGAGTAGAACATCGCCGGTGCCTGGAAACGGGATGAAGCGAAGACATGCTCGCCGGCGAATCTTACCCAGCTTTAGGGCTCTCCGGGGAGATAATACCCCTACTGCTGCTCTGCGGGGTCTCCGCATGATCACTATGGCAAAGTGTTTACACGATTGCTCCTTGAGCTGTTTCCTAGAGGTAGGAGAAGGCAAGGCTAGCTCTTTCCTTCCTATATGATCTGGTCTAGTCCTAATGGATTCCAACCCTTTGCATGGGTGCCCTGGGGGTTTATATAGGCCTACCCCCCAGGGGTACAATGGTAATCCGGCTAGACATGGGCCCAAGCGTCAGTCTCTCCGGCCGCCGTTTTATCCGCCGACTCCTGGGGCCCACCGACTGGTGGGCCCCGCTGACTGGCCCGGTAGGGAGCCGACAGGCCGCGTCCACCGCGGGTGGGTCTTGCCGGCTGCTGATTACTGTAGCTGTGCTTCTAATGACGCGGACTTCGTCATGGAGTCGTGGCAACAGCCTCGCCGCCTGGCGGGCGATCACTATTGTCACTCTCCGTCACATCTGGTTGCGTGTGGGCCCTGGGGGAGGAGCCGGCCGACTCTCGGGAGATGACTCCCGACGGGTCCGACTTGTGGCGCATTTGCCGTCTTCTGGGATCCCGCTGGCCGGTGGGACCCGCCACCCAAAGGTCGTACAGACAAGCTATCATGGGCGCAGGATTCGGTCCACCGGTGCTGATGTCAGGGCCAGCATGGCAACAGTGCCACGCCGCACGGAGATCTCCGCGGGTACGGCGTACTGTGACCATGCTTGCCTTTGGAAAGGGGTGGGAGCAGTCTTCACTGTAGCCACTCCCCTGTCCTGTCCCTCTTGATGAGGACATGGGGCTTTGCTGGAGTCGCGGGCTGACTCACCAAGGCCGGCTTCTTGGGAAGTCGTCAGTCAGGAGTCGGTTTGTCCTGAAGTCGTCCCTGGGACTCGGCCGCGAGTGGCTAGTCGGTGGCCTTGCCGCCGACTCCTCAGAAGGCGGCTCTTTGTCCTGGGGTCTTGAGGGGCGCAGCCTGCCCCAATGTCTTGAAAGGTTCTGGGACTTGGGTTAGCCTACCCGTGGCCCATTACTCCGACAGTAGTCCCCGAAGCTGATGAGGCACCGTGGATGATCGGCCGAAGAGCCTCAGCAGTTTCTCTTTCTGGGTGCCTGAGACATGCATCTTGCTTGACTTCCGCCGGGCCGGCTAGAAGGAGTCGGACTCGCCCAACTCTGACTCGCACAATATTTCGAACGTCGTGGCGGGATCCATGTAGCGTGCTGGCTAAGCCTCCAGGCCGCCGCCCGTTCCGGGCCTGTCACGTGATAACACGCGGCCGGGCCAGTCTGCCAGCCTACGCGCGTGAGGGGACAGGCCCGTAGGATATACTAAAATAATAGAATAAATGCTCAAATAATCATAAACGAAAATGTTTGTTGTTGGATATATTCTAAGCAGTAGCCATTATTAATTTTATGATTTATGGTAATGCCCTGGCATTTTTATTAAAGCCCTGAAGTTACAGAAATAATAGAATAAATAGAAAAACAAGAAAGGAGAGAAAGAACAGGGACTTACCTGGCGCAGCCCACCAGCCCACCCGGCTTGGCCCAGTCCACTGGCTCTTGCCAGTCGTCCTCCTCCTCTCGCCAGGAGGACGAGAAGCGTGTGGCCGGCGCCCGCGGCCACACGCCGGCCACCTCCTGCTTCCGCCGACGCCCTAGAGGCGTCTACGAGTGCCACGCCGACCCCCACGTCCCCCTCTCTTTCTCCCCACTCTCCCCGTGGCTTCTCCCCCTCTCTGGCTCTCTCCCCATCTCCCTGCCGAGCGCAGCCGACAAGCTCCACCGTAGCCTCCGCCATCCATTCGTTGTCTCCCCGTGCCAAGAAGCTCTGCCGTCATCCACTGCTTCGCCTTGACCCATCCCCGAGCGCTCGCTCGCCCCGGAGACGCTGCACCGAGCTCGTCTTCAACCTCGGTCGCCAGAGGTCCCCCTCGCCGCCTCGCTCGCTCCAACCCTTCCTCGAGCTCGCCATTCGCTTCCCTGCAACCGCTGTGAGCTCCGCCACCGTTTCCCCCTCTCTCCGCGCTCGTCCGCGTCCTCTAACCACCCCGGCCATCGAAGCCGAAGCTCGCCGCCGCCACCGCACGTCGCCGTCGTGGCCACAGCCATGTCGGGACGCAACCGAGCATGCCTTCATCTTCCACGCGCTCGCAGGAGCCCGTAGCACCCCCGCACGCCCCTCGCCGGGCCTGCTAACGACTAGTTCAACCTCACCCGAGCTCCGGCCGCCGCCAAGGTCGACGCCGGCGATGTTTCCGGCCACCCCAGCTCCGGTTACTGCCACCACCCGACGCGGCTCACTCCCCGCAACACGTAGATGGTCTCCGCCGTCCTTTTGGTCGCCGGAGTGCAAAACCCGAGCCCTCTGCCACGTCTGGCCTCGCCGGCGGCTAGACACCGGAGAGTTTGACTCTGTTTAACCCCGTGTGGGCCCAGGTTGACTCCCCTCCCGAGTCTATGATAGGTGGAGCCGGCCTGCTAATTAGTTTAGGATTAGTTTTAACTAAATTTAATTAGTTTAGTCACTGACATGTGGGCCCAGGCCCCACTGACAGCTAATTAGCACTAACATAATTCTGTTAATCAGTTGAGACACTGACAGATAGGGCCCACCAGTCAGGTTTGACCTGGCCAACCCAGTTGACCCGCTGACGTCACACCTATGTCATGCTGACGCATTAGTTCAATTACTGGAATTACTTTTATATAGGAAATTCCAGAAAATAGCCAAAACTTCTAAAAATCATAGAAAATCAACCATAGCTCTAAATCAAACAAGTTATATATGAAAAATGATCAGAAAAATTCAATCTATCCATCTGTAATGGTTTCATGCATGACAAAACAAGTGAACCTTGCTGTTTAAGCAGAATAAGATAATGCACTAATAAGGCCATGTTAAATGAGCTAACATTTGAATCTTTGATTCAAATAAGTTCATCCCCTTCTGTTTTAGCTTGCATTAGGCCAAGACACTTTCATCTTGCCATGTCATAGCATGCATCATATTGTTGCATATTGTCATTTGTTGATTATGTTCGGTGTGCCTTTCGTGGTAGGTTCTGCCTCCGAGGATAACCCCGAGTATCGGTCTGAAGGGCAGTACGCTACTACCACTACATCATGCAAGCAACCATTAATCATTCTGATACAAACCCATGTTCTCGCTTCTGCTCTTGTTTACTGCATTAAGACAACACGTTTCAAACTGCTGTGTGCTACGGTAGTTGAACCCTTATCCTCTGCATGACCTGTCATTGCCACAGTAACTAGATGAAACCCACTAGCATGTGTAGGAGTTGATTGAGCCATGTATGTGTTTCCTACCTTGCTATGCCTGCTATGCTTAGAGTTGTGTCAGGTCTGGTCCATCCGGGTGATGGGCTAGAGTGAAATGATTATATCGATAATGTGGGAGATGTGGTGAACATGTTTTAGTAAAGGTATCGATGAGAGGCCATGTAGGAGTACATGGTGGGTTGTTTCATTGAGGCCTTCCATAAGAACTGAGATATGTATGTGTGATTTAAGATGCAGTTACTACCATACATTGGGCCCAAAACCAATGGACCCTCTCGGCTTCTTAATCACCCTAGTACTATGTCCAGGAGTTGCAAATAGTTTCTGGTGTTTGTAGGTTATGTCTTGGCGGCCGTGCGTAGCGCTGACCCTAGGGGTGGGCTATGTTGCGGTAGATACACCGTGGCACGGTGTACCGAGTTACCCGTTTGGTGTCTCGGGAACCCTGTTCACATCGTCTGGGGCCGTATGTGCAAACCTTGGCCGGACTCCCTGCGGATGGAACCTGGATAGGCGATACACCTGGACTAGAGACTTGAGTGTTTAGGTAGGCCGTGGCCGACACCCGCGTTGGGCTTCTGCTTGAAGGTTGCCGAGTACATGTCGTGTAAACGGCGGTAAGTGGTGAAAGTGTGTATGAAGAAGTACACCCCTGCAGGATATAAAAAAACTATTCGAATAGCCGCGTCCGCGGTAAAGGACTACTTGGTTGCCTATACAGTTCATAGACAAGTTAATGGATACTACTAAAAGACTCAAGATAAGTGTGAGTACCGAGGATGGCCCTCTCGTAGGATGTCGAGGGAGGATCCCCGGTGGAGTATTGTGTTGGTGAGTAGTGGACTCGTGTGCGAAAACTATTTTTACTAGTGGAGTTCCGTAGGATAGTTTAGCCAAGAGTCAAAGCTGGCTTGCTGCAATAACCCCACCACCTTCTTGAGAATGACCATGTATAGTAGGATCTGATGTAAGACTTGCTGAGTACCTTTCTACTCATGTTTGCATAATTACTGTTTTCAGATGACAACACCGCCCCCTCCGATGGGTTTTATGTAGACCTTGATGTCGACGAGTGACTAGCCACCCAGGTGGTGATCCTGGCCATGGAGGGCCCTATGTAGACAGACAGGCTTCGAGAAGCCTTCTTGCTTTCTAGTGTCTGTACTCAGACTATTTGCTTCCGCATGTGCTTGTATGCTTGTATGACTTGAGTGTCGGGTCATGTGACCCCTACCTGTATGAACATGTTATGTATGGCTCTCTGGAGCTTTTAAATAAAGTACTTGAGTTGTAGAGTTTTGTTGTGATGCCATGTTGTATGTACTCATATCGGGCATATTGTGTGTATGATTGAAATGCTTGGTATGAGTGGGATCCGACAATCTAGCTGTTTATCCTTGGCAGCCTTTCTTATGGGGAAATGTAGTCTAGTGTTCCTCGAGCCATAGTAGTCCGCTACAGCCCGGTTCACCGGAGTCCTGCTAGCCCAGCACTACTGCTCAGGACACTTGACTGACCGGCATGTGTTTCACTTTGTTCCTATGTCTATCCCTTTGGGGAAATGTCACGCGGTGACATCCGGAGTCCTGCCTAGACTGCTACAGCCCGGGTTCCCCGGAGTCCTTTTAGCCCAGTGCTACAGCCTGGATTCACTCGCTGATGACCGACATGCTCGATGTGATTCATGTATGCCTGTCTCCATAGGTGTGCGCCACTTTGGGTTCACGACTAGCCATGTCAGCCCGGGTTCTCTGTCATATGGATGCTAGCGACACTATCATATACTTGAGCCAAAAGGCGCAAACGGTCCCAGGCCATGGTAAGGCGACACCCGTGGGGATACCGTGCGTGAGGCCACAATGTGATATGAGGTGTTACCAGCTAGATCGATGTGACTTGGAATCGGGGTCCTGACAGCGTTGGCATCAGAGCCGGACTGCTTGTAGGTTTCGTTGAGCCAAACTGGTCGATGTCGAGTCTAGAAATGCTTTAGTTATATGTAGGGGAATTGATTGTGGGAGGGAACATAAGGCTCTTTTACTCCTTTACCTTATGCCCTCTGATCTGAGTCATTCTCTTCTTATTCAACGTGGGTTAAGGACTAGGCTCTCTCCTTCTATCAGGTTCATGTGTTACTAATCCATAGTAGCTTATATGATTGTTGTTACAAGCCTCAGTACAGTTTCTACTACTTTTAGTATGTTGTCAGTTGAATCAGAATCTTGATATGATGTTGAGTGGTATTGCAAACTGTTGTGGATGTCTCAAATCCTTTTCTGAGCATTTACAGCTGTTATGCTATCCAATTTGCCTAGAAGTTCTAATGCCTTTGCCTTGTGGTTGTGCTTTCAGATGGCCACTCGTGCTCAAAACCAAGTGGTTCGCCTGACCCGGTGCCTCGATGTGCCCGGTCATACTGCTATGTTAGTCCGGGTAATGACCGAGACGGGTTACCGTTGGTATCCCGAATACACTGTCGAAGAGTAGTTCAGAGACTTCAACCAGAGCCAGTACCTCTGTACCGTCAGGATATATCCCTCTTATCCTGGATCCACTGAGCCCCTTCACTATTCCTATGGACTCAGGGTTACTATTGAGATGGCTGTGCAGGATGCTGCCTATTCCATGATGACCATCATGCGAGTCCGGACTGGCCTGCTTCAGAACACCGACTTCCGTTACATGCCAGCTTCACTTCCGGGAGCGCAAGGGTATCTCCAGGCTATCTATGCTGACCCCACACATGAGGAGTCACTACTTCGCACCACTGCTGAGATGTTCGAGGATAAGGACCGCGAAAATCGGGCCTTGCATATGGAGCTTTTTAACTCTCGTGTTGATCATTGGGCCACATTGACTCGGTTTGCACAGGCGGTACAAGCAGGATACATGGATCTGAGGGATCTATACCCTGTACGGCCTGGATTGCCGGATTGTATGGAGTGGCACGATGTGGGAGGCATCACCCCACCTCGTGGTCCCCGCCTGCCACCACCTGTGGGACCAAGGCCACATCCGAGTCCCTTTGGTCCGCAAGCTCCGCGGGACCGTCTGTTCCCAGATGAACATGTTCCAGTTCCAGGTGTTGGTGGCGACTTCTATGAGGATTACTACGGAGCCGTCTGAGCCAGTAGTAGTTCCACTAGTATTGTAGTACTTGTATTCTCCACAGTCCTGCATGACCGTGGGATACGACTTGGTGTGTATCACGCTCCGGAGGTGTAGGAAAATAATGTATAGGAGCTTGGAATGCCTCCGATGAGATGTAATGTCTTCCACCGTAGTTGTACTCTAGCCTGGGCTTGTACTAAACTACGTACGGTGTGTATGACCAATGGTATATATATGGCAGTTTCTATATTACCATGTCATGCAATGAACATCTTAGCGTTCCATGTTATCCATTACATTCTGCACATCCTTGCTAAGTTGTTCCATCCTTATCTTAACCGTTGTCTTGTTTTCTCCTAGGATGGTCAACACCCGCAGCAACCCTGCTGCCCCAGAGCAGGGGGAAGCCAGTGCAGCTAGGGGTGAAAATCTGCCTCACCCGCCTTCTCTGGCCGAAGTGATGCTGGAGGCGGAAAGAAACAAGCGTGAGACTAATCGTCTGCTAGAGCGGATTGAGCAGAACACTGCACGCCATCAGCGAAATGACTTGGTGTCAATCATTGACTTTATCAAGCTGTACCCACCAAAGTTTAACCATTCCGTCGAGCCCCTCGACGCGGATGACTGGCTTCGTAGCATCACCCACAAGCTACGTTCTGCCAATGTAGCCGAAGCCGACAAGGTTACCTATGCTGCCTATCACCTCGAAGGCCCTGCTAGCCTTTGGTGGGAAAACTTTGAAGCTATGCGCCCGGTCGTCCAAATCACTACTTGGCCTGAATTCAGTGAGGCTTTCCCTAAGCATCACATTCCGGAAGGTCTCATGGATCGCAAGAGGGAGGAGTTCTACAACTTCACCCAAGGAAGACTGACTGTGGATGCATATAGTCGTGAATTTGGGAATCTGGCATGATATGCTCCTGAAGAAGTATCTACTGACACTAAGAAGCAGGCAAGGTTCCGCAAGGGACTTAGCCCTGAGCTTCGCCGCGATCTTCGTCTGCACGAGTGCACTTCCTTTCAGAAGTTGGTCAATAAAGCCATTAGTGTCGAGTCAGGTCAGTCTGACTATGACGCTTCACGCAAGCACCCACGTGATTTTGGCTCTTCATCCGGCTCTGGAGCTCAGAAGCGCCGGGTGTGGATTCCAAGCACGGCACTGCCACCCAGGTTCATTCCGAGGCCATCCTTTGAGGCGCCTCGTCCCAACCAGCAGTTTGCACCGCGCAAGCCCTATGGTGGCCCCGCTGCTAATGCTGCTCCACGTCCCAATGTGGTGACGTGTTTCAAGTGTGGAGAGCCGGGTCACTATAGCCGAGAGTGTCCCCAGAACAACAACCCCAATCAATCTGGAAAGTCCGTTGGCCGTGGTAAGCCAGCGGGAAAGACATTCTACGCCAAGCCGGTCACCACTGCACGTGGCCATGTCAACTATGTCTCAGCCGAGGAGGCTCACAAGGATCCTAATGTCGTCCTTTGTACGCTCCTTGTTAACTGCCATCCAACATCTGTTCTTTTCGATACTGGAGCATCTCATTCATTCATATCCGAGAACTATGCTCGATTGCATAACACGACATTCTGTGACATGCCCACTTCCATGGTAATTCAAACTCCGGGTTCCAAATGGCAAACCTCTAGAGTAAGCCATGGGAACGAAATTCTTGTCGATAGACTTGTCTTCCTTGCAGCCTTAATAGCTCTCATGTCCTCAGACATAAACATCATCTTGGGTATGGACTGGATGTCAGCTCATTATGCTAAGATTGATTGTGCCACTAGAACCGTTCACCTTACTCACCTGTCGGGCAAGACAGTCAATGTCTTAACTCGAGTGGCCAAGCGCCAGCTTTACTCCCTAAATGCCAACCCCCTTCCAGACCTTGAGGATGTTCCAGTAGTCCGGGACTTTTCGGATGTCTTTCCAGAAGAACTACCAGGTGTTCCACCTGACAGGGATGTCGAGTTCGTGATAGACCTTGTTCCAGGAACCGTTTCAATTTCTAGGAGACCCTATAAGATGGCACCCTTAGGAGTAGCCGAGCTTAAGAACCAACTCGATGAGTCCTTGAAAAAGGGTTTCATCCGTCCCAGTTCCTCTCCTTGGGCTTGCCCCGTCCTCTTTGTCAAGAAGAAGGATGGAGCGGATCGGATGGTTGTAGATTACCGACCTGTCAACTTGGTCACTATCAAGAACAAGTAGCCGCTTCCCAGGATCAACGATCTGTATGATCAGCTTGCTGGATCCTCAGTCTTTTCCAAGATGGATTTGAGGTCAGGCTACCATCAAATCAAAATCAGAAATGGGGACATTTCCAAAACGGCCTTTGTTACCCGTTATGGCCAATACGAGTACACCGTTATGTCCTTCGGTTTAACCAATGCCCTAGCCACCTTCTCTCGGTTAATGAACTCGGTCTTCATGGAGTATTTGGATAAATTTGTCGTGGTTTATCTCGATGACATACTCATCTACTCCAAGAAGGAAGAGGAACATGCCGAACATCTAAGGCTGGTATTGATGAAACTCCGAGAGCATCGCCTTTATGCCAAATTCTCCAAGTGTGAATTTTGGTTGCCAGAAGTGACCTATCTAGGTCATGTAATCTCTGGTAAGGGTATTGCTATCAATCCCGAGTGAGTTCAAGCTGTCCTTGATTGGACTCCACCTGAGACGGTCAAGCAAGTTCGAAGCTTCCTTGGCTTAGCGAGCTATTGCCGCCGCTTCGTTGAGAATTTCTCCAAGGTTGCTAAACCTCTAACTGAACTCCTCAAGAAAGATAAAAAGTTTGAGTGGACCCCACAGTGCGAGTTCAGCTTTCAGGAACTGAAAAGACGCCTGACATCTGCTCCCGTACTGGTACCACTAGATTTCTCCAAGGACTTTATTATCTATTGCGACGCCTTGTGACAAGGACTAGGTTGCATACTCATGCAGGATCGTGAGGTAATTGCATATGCTTCACAGCAATTACACCCACATGAGGAAAACTATCCCACACATGATCTAGAGCTTGCAGCTGTAGTCCATTCACTCAAAACTTGGCGACATTACCTCCTCGGTAATCGTTGCGAGATCTTCACTGATCACCAAAGTTTGAAATATATCTTCACCCAACCGGATTTGAATCTCAGGCAACGATGTTGGGTTGAGTTGATCTCGGATTACGACTTAGGAATAACTTACACCCCGGGCAAAGCCAATGTCATGGCTGATGTGCTAAGTCGTAAATCTTATTGTAACAACCTGATGTTAGACCAAAGTCAACCACTTCTCCACGAGGAATTTCGTAAGCTCAATCTTCACATTGTTCCTCGAGGATTCCTATCCACCCTGGTGGCGAAACCTACCCTTACGGATCAGATCATCAAGGCACAGAAGGTAGATCCGGGAATCTTCCGTATTAAGAGAAGCATTAAGAAAGGAGTCATGAATTGTTTCTCTGTTGATGATCAGGGTGTCGTATACTTTGGAAACCGCTTAGTGGTTCCCAAGGAACGAAACCTGAGGTGGCTGATCCTTAAGGAAGCTCATGAATCCCCTCTCACCATTCATCCCGGTAGTACTAAAATGTATCAAGACCTATGCCAGAGGTTTTGGTGGACTAGGATGAAGAGAGAAATCGCCCAATACATTGCTAATTGTGACGTTTGTCATCGTGTTAAAGCAGAGCATCAACGGCCTACTGGCACCCTTCAACCTTTGGCTATTCCTGAGTGGAAATGGGATAAAATCAGTATGGATTTCATCACTGGGTTTCCCAGGACCAAGAGAGGGAATAATGCCATCTTCGTCGTGATTGACCGTCTTTCCAAGGTAGCCCATTTCCTACCTGTTCGTGAGAGTATCACCGCTAGCCAGCTAGCTGACTTGTACATCTCCCGAATAGTGTCTCTTCATGGTGTCCCATTGGAAATTAATTCAGACTGTGGGAGTCTCTTCACCTCTCGATTTTGGGAAAGTTTCCAAAATGCTATGGGAACTCGTCTCTCCTTTAGCACCGCCTTCCATCCTCAATCAAGTGGTCAAGTAGAGTGAGTCAACCAACTTCTGGAAGATATGCTCCGAGCTTCTGTCATCTCATTCGGAATGGGTTGGGAGAAAAGCCTGCCATTCGCGGAGTTTGCTTATAACAATAGTTATCAAGCTAGTTTGGGCAAAGCTCCTTTCGAAGTTCTCTATGGACGAAAATGTCGAACGCCTCTTAACTGGTCAGAAACCGGGGAAAGACAACTCTTTGGCCCGGATATGATTCAGGAAGCAGAAGAGCAGGTTCGCGTTATTCGTGAGAAATTGAAAACAACCCAATCTCGTCAAAAGAGCCAATATGATCGTAAACATAAGCTTATGACTTATGAAGTCGGTGAGAAGGCTTACCTTCGGGTTACTCTGTTAAAGGGAACCCATCGTTTTAGTATCAAAGGCAAATTGGCTCCTCGTTACATCGGACCCTTCCGCATTCTTGCCAAACCGGGAGAAGTTGCCTACCAATTGGAACTACCTTCGCATCTTTCTAGAGTTCACGAGGTCTTCCATGTTCCTCAACTCAGGCATTGCTTCGCGGATCCTATCCATGGAGTGGACCACGAAACGCTTGATCTACAAGATAACCTCTCATATCGGTAATATCCCGTTCGTATCCTTGATCAAGCCGAGCGTACCACTCGACGTCATAATATCAAGTTTCTCAAGGTTCAATGGTCACACCATTCCGAGAAAGAAGCCACTTGGGAAAGGGAGGATCATCTTCGACTCGAGTACCCCACCTTCTTTCCGGAGGATCCTAAATCTCGGGACGAGATTATTTTGAGTGGGGGTGAGTTGTCACACCCTAGCTAGTTCAAGCATTAGAGTGTGCATCATGTTTAATTTTCTCTTAAATTTGAAATGGGGATGACAGAACCCCCAACACCCCCTGGAACAACTAGGGTTTAAAAAACTTTTTCAATGAACCTAAAATGCCCTTCTAAAAAGCCCACCCTTTTTGTTTTGGGTTAAAACCTTTGAAAAAAATGGTGCACATTTTTCTAGGACATCTAAGGTCATTGGATTAATCCTTATAGTATTTGCATTTGGGCATTTAAATGCTATAAAATATTTTAAATGCTCAAACAATCATAAACTAAAATGTTTGCCGTTGGATATATTCTAAGCAGTAGCCATGATTAATTTTATGATTTATGGTAATGCCCTGGCATTTTTATTAAAGCCCTGAAGTTACAGAAATAATAGAATAAATAGAAAAACAGAAAAGGAGAGAAAGAACAGGGACTTACCTGGAGCAGCCCACCAGCCCAGCCGGCTCGGCCCAGTCCACTGGCTCTTGCGAGTCGTCCTCCTCCTCTCGCCAGGAGGACGAGAAGCGCGTGGCCGGCACCCACGGCCACCCGCTGGCCACCTCCTGCTTCCGCCGACGCCCTGGAGGCGTCTACGAGTGCCACGCCGACCCCCACGTCCCCCGTGGCCTTTCCGCCTCTTTGGCTCTCTCCCCATCTCCCTGCCGAGCACAGCTGTCGCCGCCGACAAGCTCCACCGCAGCCACCGCCGTCCATTCGTTGCCTCGCCGTGCCAAGAAGCTCCGCCGTCATCCACTGCTTCGCCTCGACCCATCCCCGAGCACTCGCTCGCCCCGGAGACGCTGCGCCGAGCTCGTCTTCAACCTCGGTCCCCGGAGATCCCCCTCGCCGCCCCGCTCGCTCCAGCCTTTCCCCAAGCTCGCCGTTCGCTTCCCTGCAACCGCTGTGAGCTCCGCCACCGTTTCCCCCTCTCCCCGCGCTCGTCCGCGTCCTCTAACCACCCCGACCATCGAAGTCGAAGCTCGCCGCTGCCACCGCACGTCGCCGTCATGGCCACAACCACGTTGGGATGCAACCGAGCACGCCTTCGTCTTCCACGCGCTCGCAGGAGCCCGTAGCACCCCCGCACGCCCCTCGCCATGCTTGCTAATGACTAGTTCAACCTCACCCGAGCTCCGGCCGCCGCCTAGGTCGACGCCAGCTACATTTCCGGCCACCCCAGCTCCGGTTACTGCCACCACCCCACGCGGCTCACTCCCCGCAACACGTAGATGGTCTCCGCCGTCCTTTTGGTCGCTGGAGTGCAAAACCCGAGCCCTCCGCCGCGTCTGGCCTCGCCGGCAGCTAGACGCCGGCGAGTTTGACTCTGTTTGACCCCGTCTGGGCCCAGGTTGACTCCCCTCCTGAGTCTATGATAGGTGGGGCCGGCCTGCTAATTAGTTTAGGATTAGTTTTAACTAAATTAAATTAGTTTAGTCACTGACATGTGGGCCGAGGACCCACTGACAGCTAATTAGCACTAACATAATTCTGTTAATCAGTTGAGACACTTACAAACAGGGCCCACCAGTCAGGTTTGACCTGGCCAACCCAGTTGACCCGCTGATGTCACACTTATGTCATGCTGACGCATTAATTCAATTACTAGAATTACTTTTATATAGGAAATTCCAGAAAATAGCCAAAACTTCTAAAAATCATAGAAAATCAACCATAGCTCCAAATCAAACAAGTTATATATGAAAAATGATCAGAAAAATTAAATCTATCCATCTGTAATGGTTTCATGCATGACAAAACAAGTTAACCTTGCTGTTTAAGAAGAATAAGATAATGCACTAATAAGGCCATGTTAAATGAGCTAACATTTGAATCTTTGATTCAAATGAGTTCATCCCCTTCTGTTTTAGCTTGCATTAGGCCAAGACACTTTCATCTTGCCATGTCATAGCATGCATCATATTGTTGCATATTGTCATGTGTTGATTATGTTCGGTGTGCCTTTCGTGGTAGGTTCTGCCTCCGAGGATAACCCCGAGTATCCGTCTGAAGGGCAGTACCCTACTACCACTACACCAGGCAAGCAACCATTGATCATTCCGATACAAACCCATGTTCTCGCTTCTGCTCTTGTTTACTGCATTAAGACAACGCGTTTCAAACTGCTGTGTGCTATGGTAGTTAAACCCTTATCCCCTACATGACCTATCATTGCCACAGTAACTAGATGAAACCCACTAGCATGTGTAGGAGTTGATTGAGCTATGTATGTGTTTCCTACCTTGCTATGCCTGCTATGCTTAGAGTTGTGTCAGGTCTGGTCCATCTGGGTGATGGGCTAGAGTGAAATGATTATATCAGTAATGTGGGAGATGTGTTGAACATGTTTTGGTAAAGGTATCGATGAGAGGCCATGTAGGAGTACATGGTGGGTTGTTTCATTGAGGCCGTCCATAAGAACTGAGATCTATATGTGTGATTTAAGATGCAGTTACTACCATACATTGGGCCCGAAACCAATGGACCCTCTCGGCTTCTTAATCACCCTATTATTCTGTCCAGGAGTTGCAAATAGTTTCTGGTGTTTGTAGGTTATGTCTTGGCGGCCGTGCGTAGCGCTGACCCTAGGGGTGGGCTATGTTACGGTAGATACACCGTGGCACGGTGTACCGAGTCACCCGTTCGGTGTCTCGGGAACCCTGTTCACATCGTTCGGGGCCGTATGTGGAAACCTCGGCCGGACTCCCTGCGGATGGAACCTAGATAGGCGATACACCTGGACTAGAGACTTGAGTGTTTAGGTAGGCCATGGCCGACACCCGCGTTGGGCTTCCGCTTGAAGGTTGCCGAGTACATGTCGTGTAAATGGCGGTAAGTGGTGAAAGCGTGTATGAAGAAGTACACCCCTGCAGGATATAAAAAAACTATTCGAATAGACGCGTCCGCGGTAAAGGACTACTTGGTTGCCTATATAGTTCATAGACAAGTTAATGGATACTACTAAAAGACTCAAGATAAGTGTGAGTACCGAGGATGGCCCTCTCGTAGGATGTCGAGGGAGGATCCCCGGTGGAGTATTGTGTTGGTGAGTAGTGGACTCGTGTGCGAAAACTATTTTTACTAGTGGAGTTCTATAGGATAGTTTAGCCAAGAGTCAAAGATGGCTTGCTGCAATAACCCCACCACCTTCTTGAGAATGAGCATGTATAGTAGGATCTGATGTAAGACTTGCTGAATACCTTTCTACTCATGTTTGCATAATTACTGTTTTCAGATGACAACACTGCCCCCTCCGATGGGTTTTATGTAGACCTTGATGTCGACGAGTGACTAGCCACCCAGGTGGTGATCCTGGCCATGGAGGGCCCTATGTAGATAGACAGGCTTCGAGAAGCCTTCTTGCTTTCTAGTGTCTGTACTCAGACTATTTGCTTCCGCATGTGCTTGTATGCTTGTATGACTTGAGTGTCGGGTCATGTGACCCCTACCTTTATGAACATGTTATGTATGGCTCTCTGGAGCTTTTAAATAAAGTACTTGAGTTGTAGAGTTTTGTTGTGATGCCATGTTGTATGTACTCATATCGGGCATATTGTGTGTATGATTGAAATGCTTGGTATGAGTGGGATCCAACAATCTAGCTGTTTATCCTTGGCAGCCTTTCTTATGGGGAAATGTAGTCTAGTGTTCCTCGAGCCATAGTAGTCCGCTACAACCCGGTTCACCGGAATCCTGCTAGCCCAGCACTACTGCTCAGGACACTTGACTGACCGGCATGTGTTTCACTTCGTTCCTATGTCTGTCCCTTCGGGGAAATGTCACGCGGTGACATCTGGAGTCCTGTCTAGCCTGCTACAGCCCGAGTTCCCCGGAGTCCTGTTAGCCCAGTGCTACAGCCCGGATTCACTCACTGATGACCGACATGCTCGATGTGATTCATGTATGCCTGTCTCCATAGGTCTACGCCGCTTTGGGTTCACGACTAGCCATGTCGGCCCGGGTTCTCTGTCATATGGATGCTAGCGACACTATCATATACGTGAGCGAAAAGGCACAAACGGTCCCAGGCCATGGTAAGGCGACACCCGTGGGGATACCGTGCATGAGGCCGCAATGTGATATGAGGTGTTACCGGCTAGATCAATGTGACTTGGAATCGGGGTCCTGACATGTTTTGTGCGACCTGACCAGTCGGCTTTGGCCAGAATCCCCTCCTCCATCCACCAGCCAGCACCACGGGGCCGGTCCGCGAGTTCCTCGCCGACCGGGCGGAGAGCGACGTCGATGACCCCGATCTGGGGGCGGCGGCTTTGGAAGACGACGCTGAGGGAGGAGGCGGCCCGCGGCTCGGGGCCAGTCTAGAGGACTGGCCTGATGATGAGGAGGTCGCCCCCGCCACCAGCCAGGAGCCAGTCATCCCAGCGCGGGCTCTTCTACCGCGCCGAGTGCTCCAGGCGGTGGGAAAAAATGTAGAGCCGTGCCGACCTTGTTTGGCAGTCGGCCGAAGAAGCCCAAGAGTTTGGCTACGACGACCAAGCGGGACGAGGCGGCCGCGAAGGCCATCCGCTTTCGTAAGGAAGTAAAGAAGCCGCCACTGGTCTCCGTGTGAGTATCTCATCTTAATGCTTTATTCTTTCTTGTAGCTTTTGTCTGAGTCTTTTACTTGCTTCCATCACTTCAGGGCTCCCCTTACTCTTGAGAGGGTTGTCGCCGCCTCCGTCATGGGGTCAGTGGAGACGTCCGCCACCACTCGGTGGATTGACCCCGCTGCCGACCTCCGGGAGGCGACGGAGCGGAACACGCAGGAGAAGCGCAACGAGGAAGAGGTCGCCCGCCTGGAGAAGGTGGAGGCCGATAAGGAGGAGGCCTCTGCCAAGAAGAAACTGGCGGAGGCCGAAGCCGTCGCCATGACGAAGCGGCAGGTTGAGGAGGCCGCGCACCGCCAGTTGGCGGTGTTCGTCACCCCACTGAACTCTGCGCCGCCGCCTCCGGAGTTCACGGGGCAGACTGGGGAAGCCAGCAGAGGGAACCCCGTCATGGAGAGGGACGGCGGCGACTCCTCCACGTCGGACGTGATCGTTCCGCCACCGCCTCCGCCGCCGTCTGGGAGCACACAAGGCAAACAGCCAGCGGACCCTCCGGTGCCGCCGATTGAAGATGAGGTCGTGGCGAGGCTACTCCTTCAAGTCGGCTCGCCGACGTGCCACCGTCTTGAGAAGGCGACCTCGGTGCCATGCCCCCTAGAGACCAGCACCGCCAGCTCGGAGATCTCGGATGCTGAAGCGATGAGCGCCGCGCCCATTGGGTGGGTGTGAGGAGGCGGCACAGGGCCGCTGAACAAGGCGCTTCTGGATGTCCAAACGAAGCTTCGAGCTGAGGGCGACGCCCTCCAGAACTGCACCAAGGCGTACCTGGCATCGCGGGCAGCCGTCCGGGTATGTTTTCTCTTTGGTCCTTGTTTTCTTGTTCCTCTCTGTGGGGGCGCGCCAGTGCACCCATTGGGTGTAGTCCCCGAGTTTCGGGCCAGCTGCTGAGCAGGCGGCCCGGAACTCCACTTGGTGAGTTCTGGGTACTAACTTTTGTCTGAAACACTTGTCGTAGGATTACCACAACCTCCGCATTACTGCCTTCAACCGTAACGTTGAAGAGCTGGGCAAGCGGACCACCGACTTGTCGGAGAGTCAGAGTGAGTCCTTTTTCTTCTTTGCGGGGGCGCGCTGGCGCACCCGCGGGCTGTAGTCCCCGAGATTCGGGCCGACTGCTGAGCAGTCGGGCCGGATCTCCCCGGCAACCCTCTTTATTGATGACTTAACGCCTTCTTTCTTCCTTCTCTTCAGAAGCCAACGCTGTTCTTCAATAGCAACTGAGCGAAGCCAACTCCGCATTGCGTGCCAAGTGGGAGGAGTGCGGCAAGCTCACCACGGAGCGCGATCTGCTGGCCACACAATTGGCAGAGCAGAGGGAGCTGCTTACGAAGACGCAGAAGGAGGCGGAAGCCGCCCTCCTGGATGAGTTTGCGAGCGAGCGCTCCTCCTGGACTGACAAGGAGGCAATGTTGGCCTTCGTCTTCCATGAGATTGAAGACATTGTTGATGGTGAGTTTCTTTACTTTCTTTTTTTTAAGCTGCCAATTATAAGTCGTGCCGACTCCTGATTTTTGACTTGCCTCTTCGTTTTTTCCGTCTTGGCAGACTTCTTCCCCGGGCACTCGTAGGCTGCCATCCAAGCCATCGAGGCTGACCGTGAAGGTCGGAGGGCAGAAGGCGCAGAGATCGCCGCCGATGCTCCCCGAACCCTTGATGAGCATATCCTGAGCATCGAGGCTCGCCTTAGGCCGACTCACCGGATGCTGCGCCAGCTTCAACGTGTCGGTGCCCGGGCGATTGCCGCCCTATGGCTGGACATGCAGGCTCCGTGCACCCCCATCCTGACTGCCGACTGGCTAGAGGTCGCGGCTGGTCGTCTTGAGGCCTGGAAGGGTTCCTCGGCCCGAGCTGGAGCGCGCCGGGCCTTGGAGTTCGTCAAGGCGTGGTATCCGGGGCTGGATCTAGACCGGCTGGCCACACTCCGGTCAGAGGCCCAGCCGGAGCTGGCAGCCGTGGAAGACGCCCTCATCAAGCATGCCGCGGCGATCACTGAGTACACCGACACCAGCATCTTCGTCCCCGGGCGGTCTCAAGACGGCGAGGAGGTACCACCGGAGTGGTTTGGGATGAACCCAGACTACGGCGAGGACTCGGCGGAGGTGATCGGCTCCAGCGTCGAGGAGGAAGGCGAGGTGGAGGACGGAGGCGAGACAGAAGCACCAGAAGACAGAGCGGACGACCTGCCTCAGCTCGACCGCGCCTCCAGCAACGAGCCGCGTGCGACCGAGCCGATTGCCGCCGGAGGCGATCAAGCCGAGACTGCCCAGCCGGCCGCCCCAACGCCTGATGCTGCCGCCTCCTCCGACCCTCCGAATCCGTCTGCTGCTTCCTAAGCTGCCGCCTTATCTTTATTTTATCTACTTTAGTAGTCTTTGAAGAACTTGTTAATTCGCACAATTCCACCCGCGGGGTGTATTTTGAACTTCTGCTCGAAGATTCGGCCAAGGGCCTATGTTATGTAAATATTTATCCGAATTCTATCTTTTCTTGCTTATTGCTCTTTTGGCCTTTTCCTTTGCCACTTTACCTTAGTTGCCTGTCTTGCCAGTCAGACAGCCGCTCTGCAGACTGCCGTTGGATCGAATGGTTGGCTACTTTGGGAAGGCAAGTACTTAGCCGTTTTAGAGTTTTGTAGCAAGTTGGATAGAAGGCGGTGAGCCGATTGTTTAATAGTCGGTTTGTGAAAAGAAAAAGGAAGGCTGGAAGCCGTCTTGAGCTATGTTTTATGCTTTGGGTCCTTAGCCATTTTTCATGCGAGCGCCCATTCTGCCTTACTCCTGCCTACCGTACAGTTGCTTTGCGAGCTACGGCTTCTGACAGGAGATGGCTTAGACGCCACACACTACCTGTCCGGTTGCAGGAAGCTTTTCATAGTGCAAGGTGGCAAGTCCTCGGGCCGACCTATCGTGCCCGGTTCCAAGCGGCATAACAAAGGGTAACATACTTGGAGGCATAATTTTTATCATATAGACAAAAGAGGGCAGTCCCCGAGCTCGCTCGGGGGGCCCGAAGTCTTGGTACTTTAATACAATAGGTAGCGTGGTACATACTGCATCAACTGTAAAATCTTCGGAGGAGATTTGCATTCCATGGCCGCTCCGTCTCTTTGCTGGAGTCGTCCCTCTTGCGTGCTCGGGGCTTCTGAGCGTCAATCAGGTAGTAGGAGTCATTGCCCAGTACTTTGTTGATGATGAAAGGGCCTTCCCAAGGCACCGACAGCTTGTGTTGGCCGGCTGTTCGCTGGATCAGCCGGAGCACAAGGTCGCCCTCTTGGAAAGATCTCGGCTTAACCTGCCTGTTGTAGTATCGGTGCAGGCTCTGTTGGTAGATGCTGGACTAGCTGAGTGCCAACAGCCGGCCCTCTTCCAGCAGATCGACGCCGTCTTGACGTGCTTCTTCTGCCTCCTCCTCGGTGTACATGGTGACTCGCAGGGAGTCGAACTCTATGTCTGTTGGGATGACGGCTTCAGCACCGTAGATGAGGAAGAAAGGCATGAAGCCGGTTGACTTGTTTGGAGTCGTGCACAGACTCTAGAGGACGGCTGGCAACTCGTCGAGCCAGCAGCCAGCCGAACGCTCCAGAGGCTCGACCAGTCGGGGCTTGATGCCAGATAGGATGAGGCCGTTTTCTCGCTCCACCTGGCCGTTTGACTGTGGATGGGCGACGGACGCTAGGTCCAGTCGGATGCCCTGTGTTGCGCAGAAACGGGCCAAGGCACCTTTGGCAAAATTTGTGCCATTGTCGGTGATGATGCTGTGTGGTATGCCGTACCGAATTGTGATATCGGAGATGAAAGTCACGGCAGTAGGATCGTTCAGTTTCTTGATTGGCTTCGCTTCTATCCACTTGGTGAACTTGTCCACTGCGACAAGTAAGTGAGTTAAGCCACCTCGTGCCGTCTTGAATGGTCCCACCATGTCCAGACCCCAAACTGTGAAAGGCCAGGCAATGGGGATGGTCTTGAGTGCGGAAGCCGGCTGATGCGGCTTGGAGCGGAACTTCTGGCACCCTTTGCATTTTTGGACCAAATCCTTGGCCTCTTCTAAGGCAGTCGGCCAGAACAAACCATATCGAAAGGCTTTGGCGACGAGTGCTCTTGAAGCCGCATGGTGGCTGCACTCGCCTTGATGAATGTCTTTGAGGATTGCTTGGCCTTGTTCTGGCTCTACGCAGCACTGGTAGACACCAGTGACGCTGCGCCTGACCAGTTCTCTGTTGACTATGGTGTAGGCTGCCGCTCAATGTTGTACCCGCCGAGCTAAGGTCTCATCAGTTGGCAGCTCTTTGCTCACCAGAAATTTGAGGATGGGCTGGGCCCATGAGGGTGCTGCTATTTCTTCGACTGCCAGAACTGCGACTTGGACGAGGGCGGCTGGGCTGGGAGGCGGCAGGGTGGAGTCAACAACCGCTTGCTGGGTTAATGAAGTCCCCGAGCCGACTGGCGCGGCTCTTGGGCCGAGTTATGGAGTCTTCGAGCCCGCCGCCGCAGTCCCCCGGCCGGGTTCTGCAGTCCCTGGGCCGGCCTTGACTGTGGCGGTTTTGGAACCATCTGCCGAAATCCCCGTACTGTCTGCCGGGGCTCTGGAGTCGGATCCAACTTCTTCGGGAGGAGCCGACATGAAGATGGAGTCTAATTCTGGTGAAGTCTTGACAGACGGCTTGAGGAGGCGTTGAAGGGCGACGCCGGATGGTATTGCTTGGCGGGTAGAGCCGATTCGTGCCAAGGCGTCTGCTTGGTCGTTGTCGTTTCTTGGCACATGGAGGAATTCGCACCCCTTGAAATAACCACTGAGTTGCTGCACGAGGAAACGGTAACTCACCATGTTCGCATCCTTGGCATCCCAGTCGCCAGACGACTGCTGGACCACTAAGTCCGAGTCGCCATAACACAGGATCCGGCGAATGCCGAGTTCTTTGGCAAGCCGGAGCCCGTGAATGAGCGCCTCGTACTCGGCGACGTTGTTGGAGGCGGCAAAATGGATTTGCAGTGCGTATTTGAGCTTGTCGCCTTTGGGAGAAGTGAGGACAACGCTGGCTCCCAAGCCGGTGCGCATCTTGGATCCGTCAAAATGCATCCACCAATGGGTGGAGTCGGGCGCTGGAGGTAGGTACTGGGTCTCGGCCCAGTCGAAGAGAAAGTCGGCCAGTGCTTGCGACTTCATGGCGGTGCGGGGCTGGTAGTGGATGGTGTAGGGAGCCAGCTCTATGGCCCACTTGGCCACTCGGCCAGAAGCATCTCGGCTTCCGATGATCTCGGCAATTGGGGCCGTGCAGACCATAGTGATTTGGTGCTCTTGAAAGTAGGGCTTCAATTTCTTGGCAGTAAAGTGCACGCCATAGCACATCTTCTGGTAGTGGGGGTAGTTCTGCTTGGAGGCCGACAGTACTTCGCTCAGGTAATATACCGGACTCTGGACAGGTAGTGCCTTGCATTCCTCCTTGTGTTCTACTACAATGACTGTGCTGACTACCCGGTTGGTGGCGGCGATATACAGGAGCATAGGTTCCTTAGGAGTCGGAGCTGCCGGAATAGGTGGAGTAGTCAGCATATTTTTCAACTAGAGAAAAGCTTCGTCCACCTTGTGGTTCTACTCGAAAAAAGTGATCTTCTTCATAAGTTGGTATAAGGGGAGAGCTTTCTCGCCCAGCCGACTGATGAATCGGCTGATGGATGCCAGGCAGCCGGTGAACTTTTGCACGTCCAGCAGTCGGCTGGGTACCTCCATCCTCTCAATGTCCTTGATCTTTACAGGGTTGCATTCTATGCCGCGTTCAGAGACCAGGAAGCCAAGGAGCTGGCCTGCTGGTACTCCGAAGACGCACTTCTCGGGGTTGAGCTTGATCTGGAATCGGCGCAGGTTCTCAAAGGTCTCCTTGAGGTCTTCCAGCAGTGTTCCATGCTTTTCCGTCTTCACCACCACATCATCCACGTAGACGTGGGCGTTCCTGCCGAGCTGCTTGAGGAGGCACTTCTGCATGCAACGTTGGAAGGTGGCGCCAGCATTCCTCAAGCCGAACGTCATGGTGAGGTAGCAAAAAGCTCCAAACGGCGTGATGAAGGCGGTCTTCAATCTGTCAGCTGGGTTCAGCTTGATCTGGTGATATCCTGAATATGCATACAAAAAGCTCAACAGCTCGCATCCGGCGGTGGAGTCTATCACCTGATCAATTCTTGGCAGAGCAAACGGGTCCTTGGGGCAGGCCTTGTTGAGCCTCGTGTAGTCAATACACATTCGCCACTGCTTGTTTTTCTTCAGTACCAGGACCGGGTTGGCTAGCCACACTGGAAAGAATACTTCCATAATGAAGCCGGCTGCTAGGAGTCGGGCTATCTCTTCTCCAACAACTCTTCTCTTCTGATAGGCGGTGCAGGGGTTGCCTGACCGGCTTCGCATCAGATCGGACATGTAACTTGTGCTTGGCGAATTCCGTCGGTACACCTGGCATGTCTTTGGGGGACCATGCGAAGATGTCCCGATTCTCGAGGAAATCGACGAGCTTGCCTTCCTATTTGCTATCGAGGTTTGCGCCTACGATAGCATACCTCTCCGGGTGCTCTGGATCCAAGGGTATCCTCTTTGTATCCTTGGCCGGCTTGAACAAACCCTCAGCCTCCGACTCCTTTGGGTTAGGCGACATCTCTAGCTGCTTGCCAACCATCGCCACAACCCGTTCGAGGAGCCGCTTCTCGGCTGCGATCACCAGGGACTCGGCTAGCCGACTGCTCTCAGCCGCACAGGCGGACGACTTCCGGTAGTCGCCGGCTACGGTCAGAATTCCCCTGGAACTGGGCATCTTCATTTTGAGGTAGGCATAGTGGGGGACCGCCATGAACTTGGCCAGGGCGGGTCGGCCAAGTAGTGCATGGTATGGGCTCTCGAGGTCCACCACCTCAAACCAAACTGACTCTCGCCGGAAGTGATCTTTGTCTCCAAAGAGGACATCCATCAGGATCTTGCCAATTGGAGAGCAGGAAAGCCCAGGAACAATGCCGTGGAACACAGTCCGGCTGCTCTGAAGCTGCCTTTGCTTGATCCCTAGTTTCTCCATGGTGTCCTTGTACAGAATGTTGATGCTGCTGCCTCCGTCTATCAGAACTCGCGAGAAACGAGCGGCTCGTCTATCCGTGGCAAAGGTGGCATCCAAGACCAAGGCATAAGAGCCCGGACTCGGCATCACCTCTGGGTGATCGGCCCTGCTCCAGCTGATAGGATTCTCGGACCAGTGCATGAACTCTGGCGTCTCTGATGCTACCGCATTCACCTCTTGTCGCTGCAGCCGCCTGCTGCGTCGATCATCAGCCATACTGGTAAACACCACATAGGCTCCGTGCTCTTCGGGGTATTCGTCTTGTACTGCGCCGACTGGCCTGACAGCCGGTTGCTAGGGCAGAGGCGGAGGCGGCTGCCCAGCAGGCGGGGGAGGTAGGAGGCCATCTCCCTTGGCGATCCTAGTGAGCCAGTGGCACTTCTGGGTGGTGTGATTTGACGGCTTCGCGCCGCTATGGAACTTGCAAGGTCCATCCAGAGTCTGCTCGTAGGAGAAGGCCGGCAACCAGTTGGGCTTGCCACCTTTCTGTCGCTTGGGTGGAGGCTGCCCATCCGGCTGCTGGGCTTCAACTGTCGCGACCTGCCGGCTGCTGGAAGCCGGCGGCGGGGGCTTGCGCTTGTGGTCGCTCTGCTGTTGCCATCGACTGGCGTCTCCTGCTTGAGTTCTTGGAGCCTGTGGGGTCACTTTGCCAGTTGCACTAACTTGAATTTCCGCCTTCATGTAGGAGTCGGCCGTGGCGTACTTGTCTTCTATGATCAGCAGCTCGTCGAGGGTTTCTGGCTCGTCGTAGAGGAGCTTGTGCTTGAGGAGGGTGTCTTCTCTGCACCCGGCTGTGAAGTACTCGATAGCCTGCACCTCGTGCACGCCCTCGCAGGAGTTCCGGAGCTCGGCCCAACGTGTGAGGTAATCGCGAGTCGACTCGTCGGGACCTTGCATGCACAAGGAAAGCTGACGAGGCTTGGGAGGACGCTTGTACATGCTGGTGAACTTGCGGACGAATGCTTCGGTGAAGTCGACCCAGCTATTGATGCTGCGGGGCTTCAGGCTGTTCAGCCATGTCCGGGCCGTGCCCTGGAGCATGAGCGGAACGTATTTTACGGCGACATGCTTGTTGCCGTTCGCTATGCTGACAGCCGTGGAGTAGTCGACCAGCCAGTCTTCCGGCTTCACGGAGCCGGTGTACTTGGGCGTGTCTCTTGGGAGCGTGAACCCTTTGGGAAAGGGCTCGTCTCGAATGCGGGGCCCGAAACAAGGCGGACCCAACTCGTCTTCTTCTTCCAGCGCCAGGGATCGGTGAAGTCGGTCGATCCGGTGGCGGGCGTTGTTTTCTCCGACTCCCTCTCGGTGGCCAAGGCGGTCGCCGAGAGTCGGATGGTCAACAGGCGGCGGGGAGAGTCGCCTCTCCTTGCAAGGAGGAGGAGGTGGACAGTCGTCCCGTCGTTCCACTACTCTCGGGCGGCCGTCTCGGTCGCGCTCTATGGTAATGTGAGTCTGACTGTGGCTGACAGTCGGATCCTTGTCTCCTCTTCCTCGGGCGCCGCCAGTCGGCGTTCGAGATGTCGCGCCTTGATCTCGGCGAAGGTCGTCGTTTTGCCGCTGCGGCGCTTCCGTGCGGCAACCGGCCTCGTTCTGCGTGGCAGCCGCGTCGAGGAGCCGCTGGACTCGCTCCATCATCAGGCGGCGCTCTTCGCCCTCGAAATTGTCTAGCTCGTCCGCCGCCGCCTGGGCGGCTCGGATGTTCTCCGTTGGTGTAGCATACACAGGGCGACTTGCCCCGAATAGGTTGGCGATGGCTACACCACGCTGCTGGACCGCGCCAAGGCGGCTGGGCCCTACTGGGGCTGGCGAGCCGCCAACAGCGCGATCCATCTCTCGCTGGTAGGCTTTCGACAAGCATCTCATGCTAGCCAGCTTCTTCGCTCCTTCGACGAGCTGAAGGCGGCGCGCCTCCAACGTCTCCGCGTCAGCGTCTTCCGGAATGGGCACAGTCAGGTCTTGTAGCGCCGCGCCAAGTGGGTCATGCGCTCCTCCGCCGGGAGGCTCGTCATGACTGATGACGAGTACCTCGGTGATGGTGCTTCCGCCGCTCTCCGCATGAGGGAGAGGCTCGTCGTAGACCACCACATTAGTGGGGAACGCGTCGAGCGACGCGGTGTTGGAGTCGGCCAGCATCGGGTCGGTGGAACCTACAGACTCCAAGTCCACGGCAAGCTCGCCGGAGACGTGGAGTTGATCGAGGAGGCCCGCGAGGAGGCTCTCGGAGTCGCCTGTGCCTGCGTTGGATGCAGGTTCGTCGGAGAGGCGAACCTCGCCGACAAGTTCGGCGAGGCAGCTGGCTGCGTAGGCGATCTCAACGCCGCGCAGCACGTCAGTGCTGACTTCGTTTGGCGTGCCTGGCTGGATGCGCTCGCCCAAGAGGAAAAGGGTTCCCATCTAGAGCAGGTCTCCGGACGGCGGTGCACCACGCCCCACGGTGGGCGCCAAATGTCGGGGGTTGGGTGCGACATATGCCAAAGGATGGCTTATCATGGTGGGGGCGAGTAGAACGTCGCCGGTGCCTAGAAACGGGATGAGGCGAAGACATGCTCGCCGGCGAATCTTACCTAGCTTCAGGGCTCTCCGGGGAGATAATACCCCTACTGCTGCTCTGCGGGGTCTCCGCATGATCACTATGGCAAAGTGTTTACACGATTGCTCCTTGAGTTGTTTCCTAGAGGTAGGAGAAGGCAAGGCTAGCTCTTTCCTTCCTATATGATCTGGTCTAGTCCTAATGGATTCCAGCCCTTTGCATGGGTGCCCTGGGGGGTTTATATAGGCCTACCCCCCAGGGGTACAATGGTAATCCGGCTGGACGTGGGCCCAGTCGTCAGTCTCTCCGGCCGCCGTTTTATCCGCCGAGTCCTGGGGCCCGCCGACTGGCCCGGTACGGAGCCGACAGGCCGCGTCCGCCGTGGGCGGGTCTTGCCGGCTGCTGATTACTGTAGCTGTGCTTCTAATGACGCGGACTTCATCATGGAGTCGTGGCAATAGCCCCGCCGCCTGGCGGGCGATCACTATTGCCACTCTCCATCACATCTGGTTAATGGCGCGTAGGCCCTCGGGGAGGAGTCAGCCGACTCTCGGGGGCCGACTCCCGACGGGTCCGACTTGTGGCGCACTTGCCGTCTTCTGGGATCCCGCTGGTCGGTGGGACTCGCTGCCCAAAGGTCGTACGGACAAGTCGTCATGGGCGCGGAATTCGGTCCACCGGTGCTGATGTCAGGGCCAGCATGGCAACAGTGCCACGCCGCACGGAGATCTCCGCGGGTACGGCGTACTGTGACCATGCTTGCCTTTGGAAAGGGGTGGGAGCAGTCTTCACTGTAGCCACTCCCCTGTCCTGTCCCTCTTGATGAGGACATGGGGCTTTGCTGGAGTCGCGGTCCGACTCCCCAAGGCCGGCTTCTTGGGAAGTCGTCAATCAGGAGTCGGTTTGTCCTGAAGTCGTCCCTGGGACTCGGCCGCGAGTGGATAGTCGGTGGCCTTGCCACCGACTCCTCAGAAGGCGGCTCTTTGTCCTAGGGTCTTGAGGGGCGCAGCCCGCCCCGATGTCTTGAAAGGTTCTGGGACTCGGGTTAGCCTACCCGTGGCCCATTACTCCGGCACCCTCCCTAAACTGCATGTCAAGTGCCTCTCTGCTACCATTGCGTTCAGTTTCGACAGTAGCATTCAGATTCCACAGTAAATTTCAGTTTCAACAGTTAAGTTCAGAGTCAGTAGTTTTTACCTCATCTATTGTAGTCAGGTGGTTTTTGGTGATGTTAATTTTACATCCATTTTACATCATCTATTGGAGATGCTACTAGAATCCCACTTGAGATTGACGATGTCTGTCTTGTGCTACTTCAGCCTTGACGTCTTACGGCTCACCGGAGCTGTTCCAACGACAGAACGATCCATCACAATAGAGCAGTGCCCTGGACGCCGTCTACAGATTCCTCAGATCTTCCTCCACACCTCCGACAGCCACCTCTGCCTAACTGCTTCAGCGACCAACCCAATGATCCTGAGGTCGACTCGGGTACGGCAAGAGGTTGTACACTTGTTGCATCACTTATTACTATACATTCACGTCGATCCATTAGGGCTATTTCGGTTCAACGGAAAAACGTCGATCCACTGGTAGTTACCATCACTCTAAATTTCTGCATGCTCTCCTTACATAATCTCACCATATTTTTTTCATATGCATGTCAGATATTGTACACAGTCATGCTGAACATGTAGAGAAAAAGAGAAGAGTTTTGCGCGACAATACAATGTCATGCTGATATCGCTCCATGGTGGGTTCAATGGCAAACCCTCCCCACCCCTCTCCAGATTGTAATCCAGAGGAAGATATCTGTTCTGAGGCGGATTCAGACGCCGCTGACCACTCCTATTTACCCCCCAAGGTGTTTGCTCTACCTTGGCATGATGATGTTAGTCATATCATGCATATGTTGCCTTGCAGTGCCTACTTTTGACATCATATATGTCATCTGCTTAGTTTAGACATGTTCTATAATGCCACATGTTTAGTTTCTATATCATATATGGGAATTATGCAGTCTCATGTCTTTTATCCAGCCATAATATATGTGAAATGTGCAATTCCATCCTATTTAACCAGGTATCATATATTTGAATGATATCTTGCCCATCCTTTTCTTCATTACATTTCCATTTGTCGACAATATTTGTACATTAAACTACTCTTCCTGTGAATTAGCCATTTGGGTGGGAGATGGAAAAATCTGGAGCGAAAACAAGGCCTTCAGAGCAGACAGTGCTACCTGTCGAAGCAGATCTCTTGTTGGGTCCCGATAGCTCCTCAGAGATGGATTCAGAGACAGATGACCAGTCCTATTCCCCCACTGAGGTGTATGCTCTAACTTGGCATAGTTATACTGCTCATATCATGCATACGGTGTCTTACATTGCATAGTTTAGACATCATATACACAATATTCAACACCATGTTCTTAGTTCAGACATCATATCAAATGCCCTCTGTTTAGCATATAAATCACATATGTGAATCAAATGATGCGATCCTGATTACTTAGATAACTTGTAGGTGAATTATGTCATGCGATCATGTTTAGTTATTCATCATATCTTTGAATTATGTTATGCTATGCTATCCAGTTTAGATAGACATCATATATGTGAAATTATGTCATGCTATCCTTTTTAGTTAAACAATATACATGTCAACTATTTCATGCCCTCTTTTTTCCACACTATCTATTGCATATATCTCTCATACAATGTCTGTACATTCAACTATGTTTCCTGTTTATCAGCCATTTGAATTGGAGCGGGTGATGCCAGTATCTAGCGGACTAAAAACACGGTCTTCAAATAAAATAGTGCTACCTCTTGGTGGAGATAGCACCCCGGTTGTACATGCACAAGAACCAGCCCTACCACACATAACCCAAACTCTCGCAGATTGTACCCCTACTGCGATGGATAGAGAACCAGCTTCACCCAATCTAACCCCAACCCCAGCCGATAGTAACCCAGTTCATGTTAACACAACACCATCTCCACCACAGAGCTCCCAAATAAGAGCAGTTAGTAAGGCAGCTCCAGTGCCCAAAGGGCCAGTACTATCATGGCGAACCCCAACTCCACCAGTTAGTATGCCTATTCCTGTGGATGAAGCACAACCAACTAGTTGTAGTTTAGCATCTATCGCATTTGATGTTGTTAAATCGTATGTGCATATTTTCCCATCTTGGAAATATTATACTGAAGATGAACGAAAATACCAGTTGCAGGTGTTTGTCCAGGAATTATGTGTAAGTAATGTTATTCATGGCAATTACTTTGCTTCGTCCCATACATCCTAATTCCATGATGGTTATAATACAACAAATTTTCTCATTTTTCTCTATAGAGAAGGACCAATTTGGAAACTCAGGATGAGGTAACCTGTGCTAATACCTCTACTATCTTCAAGAATGCTTGGTGGCAATATCGGAATTACCTGAAGAAAATATAATTCACCGGCAAAGAAACTCATCAAATTCCCTTACGTTCTCCTGAGACACATTTACTGGACGATGACTGGGAACGCCTTGTTCTGTACTGGTCCCGAACCAAGAATGTGGTAAGGTCTATGAGCTCATTTTCTATTTTTAAATATTATATTCTTGCGTCTTACTGTAATCTTTTCATGTAGAACAAGTGCCTAAACCTGAAGAACAACTTTCTAATTTAAGATTCCATTGCTATCATAGTTCAAAAAAGCGCTAGGCGTTAATTGTGCGTTTTGCCACCGCCTTGCGCTTTACTGACCAAAGCGCATGCTTATGCGCAGTTATGCACAAATTATGTGTAGTTATGCGCAATGCGTTTTGCCAACGCCTAGAGCCTTGGCGCGCTTAAGCGCTCGCTTAGGCACACCTTGTTTATCTATGATTGCTTTGCTCTTGTATCACTATATTTACTCATGCAAACTTATTTTAAAATTGAAGGATCCAATCGAAACTCCAATGGCATAGCAGGTATGTTAATGCATGTTTCTTTAACAGGTTTTCTCTTATCAATAGCTCTATTGATTTCAATTTCAATTGTGTATACAGTTGACTTTCATATCATGCACATTACTAGCAACATAACAGAGCCAATAGTGTAGTTGTACATGTAAACCCGTGGTACCCATCTGAAATATTGTTGTGCCGTGTAGTTTCCCACGCTTTGTATTCTTTCACTACTGCTTTGTCTTGAACTGATATGATTTGAACCGTGTCTCTATTTTGATTTGGCAAGACAATGCAGTGACCATAAGGCATAGATATATGTTTGTTTGATGCTTTTATTATGTACTAGTACTTGGCAATAGAAGACTTGGTAGTTTAACCCTGTCCACCTTACTAATGAACTGGTTCACCGAAATGAGTTTCATATACTAGTACATGCTAAACTTGTTATGTGTCTACTTCTTTCTTCTTTTAGAATGCTGACAGAATATTGGGGAAAAGTGCCTTATTAAGCAATGGTAAAGGAAGTAATGCAGATAAGGTTCAGGATAGTGACGCATCCTTGTTGGTCTCCAACAAAGCTGATAAAACAGCTAAGGAAGACTATCTTGAAGACAGCGAGACAACCCCAAAGTCCTGTCTTGGTTTAGTGTTCGAGTTACTGGCCACTACCGCTTGCACAAGCTATTCAAACTCACTGTCTGAATCAGTTCGGTTTCTTGAGTCTCAACTACAAGCTGAAAGACATCGATCAGCTGTGATGCGACAAGAAGTGGAAGGACTGCGGATGTCCCTGGAGCATTCAGATGCATACTTTCTGGTGCAACAACAAGCGTTGGAGGATTTTAGCGCCAAACAGGACAAAGCTAATCAGCTTGCTAAGCTTATTGCCAGCATGGTGGATACCCAGGATAACGTTTCTTGAGCTCTTCTAAAGTTGTTTCAGTTATGCTCTTGTTTTGCTGCCACGTTTATTTGCACTGGTGGCCAATTTTGACGGCCAGTGTATGTAATGTGATACTTTGTTCCCTATATTTGCACTGGTGGCGAACTTTGATGCCCAGTGGATGTAATATGTGTAATAGCGGTAATAGGCTAGCGTTAATTGCTTGCTTATTTATTTCCTTATTGTCTTGTTTAGTTGTTTGCTTGTAGTCACTGCAGTTCTTTATCTGTTTTTTTCTGGTGGCCACAATAGCCTATTTTTGGTAATTAGGCCAAAATAATCATGGCAACACACGGACTGTTGTAACCATGGGCCTTCGTCCGGCCGTAGGATCCATCGGCCTTCTATACGGGCCTTAGGGTCCATGGGCCTTCTATGGGCCGTAGGGTCCATGGGCCTTCTACGGGTCGTACTATGCATGGGCCTCATATGGGCCGTAGGATCCATGGGGCTTCTACGGGGCATGTCATCATTTCACCAATCATGGGTCGTACTATTCATGGACCATAATGGGCCATTAATAGGTCGTATTTGATAACTCTATGAAAACAGCCCAACGGGTTTTTTTTACATGAAAACGGCCCAACGTATTAACGGTCCGCAAACGGGCCGACTGTAACGACGGAAGCAGAAAATGACAGTAACAGGCCGTATGTAACCGAATGCTACAAATGAGCCCAAGAATCAATGGGCCCTGAGAAGGCCGAAAGATAACTTGGGCTAGAAACGGCCTAATGGAATAACTGGCCGTTAATGGGTATAAAGTGATACACTGTTCATTACGGGCCAGTTTCACCACGGACCATTAATGGGCCAAGAGTTACAAAGGTCCTCATATGGGCCGAAAGAAGTCATGGGCCACACATGGACCGGAAGTTAAAACGGGCTGAATCATATTGGACGGCCCAGATGACGCTACTGGGCCTAATTCGGATAGGGCATAACGGGCCCTGGGTTAGCGGGCTGTAAATGGGCTATATGCGAACATGCCGTTAACAGGCTTTCTGTGGGCCGGCCCACCACCTTTTGACCAAGTCAAACAGGCTAGCCTTTTCACAGGAATGGGCCTCTGTTGGGCCGTGCCACGTGTCGCCATATCATAGCCGCCTGCGGTCCAATGAGCGGATGACATCTGTCCCAATGGTGGGCCGACACCTGTTTCCTCCAGCCAATGATGATTTTACACATGGAAAATCCCCATTGGTCGGGGCTGTTAACGGGTTATCGGATCCAAAACCCGACCCGATAGATTAACGCCTTTCTGTTACGGTGGATGCCACATGTCGGTCACCCTTGACGAAAGCACTTCTGTGACGCGTGATTTATCGTCATGGAAGTGGACACTTCCGTGATGATAATTTTGGTAATGTCATGGAACACTTCTACGACAGCACAGGTATGACTATCTTGATTCTGTCATAAATTTGTCATGGATGTACATGCATGACAAAAAACGCGACCTACTGTGACAAACACGTATCATCACGGAAGTGTATTTTTTTTGTAGTGATGGGAATTGTTGTCAAGTTAGTTTTCATCATGCTCATATGATTCACGTGTGTAACTTTGATAATTTGATATGTGGGTGGGCCAGTGCTTGGGTGCTGCCTTTGCTACAAAAAGGATTGGGCCACCTTGCTGCATATTATTTACTTTTGTTACTTGTTGCTCATTACAAATTATCCTATCACAAAACTATCTGTTACTACTTATTTCAGTACTTCCAGAGAATACCTTGCTGGAAACCGCTTATCATTTCCTTCTGCTCCTCGTTATGTTCGACACTCTTACTTATCGAAAGTACTACAATAGATCCCCTATACTTGTGGGTCATCAAAGAGCCTTGGTGAGATCGCCTGCCTGGGCCTTCCTTTTCTGCTCCAAGGTCTCACACTTGTTGGCAGCATCTTGGAGCTCCTGCTCCACTTCTTTCACCCTCTCCTCATACTTGCGGCGGGTGACCTGCTCGGCCTCTAAAGCCGCAGCTGCTTTGTCAGCGGCCGCTTGGCTCGCCCACGCCTGCTCCTTGGCTTGGGCAAGGGCGCTATTCAGGTCCTCGACCTCAGTCGCCCTATCTAAAAATATGATCAGCAACACATGAGATTAGACTCCGCATTGACATATTCCTTTAAGTGTGTCAATAATTTTTTCCAACCATACCTTGCAATTCCTCAAATCGCTTGTTGGTGCGGACAAGTTCTTCATCGGCCCGCTCCAACCTCTGCTTAAGTTCGGCCACTCGGGTGGTCGGGCGGTTGCCGCTAACAGTGAAGCATGTTTATCAACATAGACATGTATATTATCTCCTGTGAGTAACTATTTGATCCTCTAGACGACCCTTCTTTGCAAAAGACAAACTGAGTCTTAGGGGCTACTATCTATAGATAGGCACATTTTTTGCATATACAAAGCAGCTAAGAATACATCACATACCTTGTAGCCTGTTAATAGGCTGGTGAAGGCTTCATTCAGTCTGCTTTTGACGGACTGAACCTTCTCAACCACTGTGCCCATCAGGGTAAGGTGCTCCTCCATGACGGAAGCTCATCGAAGTGCTTCCATCAAAATGTCCGGCGACTCCGGATTGATGGAGGCCACCAGTGGATTCGGCACTCCCTCCTCCTTCAAAGGGGGTTGCTCGCTCAACTCCGGAGCCGTATGGGTCTCTGGAGTGGTATTCGGCTGGGGACCGGACTGGTCCGACCCCCCGTCGTCAGTTTCCATGGGGGTTGTACTCCCCATGTTCTCGGCTGCCGAGGCATTACCCTTTGGCGCCGTCTTGGCAGCCTTCCGCACTTCTCCCTAGCCCGGAGAGGTCCTTTGGGATAGCACCTCGGTGTCATCCGTGGCATGTGGCAGAGAAGCTCGTGGAGGTGTCTCGCTCTCCACCATCTCTGGCGCCAGAGAGTTCCCCGAGGATGATGATTGTTGGGGGAGATCTCGAGCCGGACTGCAGCATGAAACTTAAAGGTGTTAAAATCACAATCGTAAAAACTAGATATGTCTGCGGTATCCTTGGACACTTAAAATGCGGCCAGGGGCTTCGGCCTAGGACGCCACTCGGGGAGGGCTTCAGCGTCCGAGTCCGAGTCATCGGAAAGGGAGATCTTTCCCTTCTTGGACGCCTCCGCCTCTAGGTCCACGGAGGCCGCCCTTTTCTTCTCCCCCCTTGAGGGGAGATTTGCTCTCCTCCTCCCCTTCCTCGTCTTCATCTCCCTCGTGGGAGGAGGGGGCTTCGATATCTCCGGACGTAGCGTCCGAAGTACCTTTACGGCGGAGGCCACTTTTGGCCTCCTTGCCCTTCTTCTGGGTCTTCTTCTCTGGCGCCTGGTATAGCGCCGGGACCAGCATCCTCGTTAGTGGGGGAATGGCTGGGTCTTCAGGTAGCAGAGCCGGACACTTAATCCGCTCCGCCTTCTTCGTCCATCCCTGAGGAGAGAATAAAATACTAAGCATACCCTTTAATTTACGAGTTGAAGTTGTGTTCAGAAATCAGAAAACTTACTGGAGTGGCTGGATGAGCGCAGTCGAGGCCGTTGTCTTCGGTCATTTTCGGCCACGTCTTTTGGGCCTTGAAAAGTAGCTTCCAGATCTCTTCATGCGTCGTGCTGAAGAATCGCTGCAGGGTCCGAGGGCTAGCCAGATTGAACTCCCACATGTGGAGAGGCGGGCTCTGGCAGGGGAGAATCCGGCGAAAAAGCATCACCTGGATCACACCAGCAAGGCTGGTGTTCTTCTCCATCATATTTTTATGCGCTTCTGCAGTGTCATCACCTCATCAGACGACGCCCAATCCAAGCCCTTGTTAATCCACGATGCAAGCCGCATTGGGGGTCTATATCTAAACTCAGGAGCGGCCGCCCAGTTGGCGTCGCGGGGTTTGGCGATGTAGAACCACTCCTGCTGCCATATCTTGACAGTCTCCATGAAGGCCCCTATTGGCTAGGTGACGTTGGGAAGCTTGCTCACCATGGCTCCCCTGCAGTCCCCATGTTGCCTGTCGACCACTTTCGGCTTCACATTGAAGACCTTAAGCCATAGGCCGAAGTGGGGGGGAATGCAGAGGAGCGCCTCACACACGACGATGAACGCCGCAATGTGGAGAAAGGAATTTGGGGCTAGATCATGGAAATCTAGCCCGTAGTAAAACATGAGGCCATGGACAAAGGGGTGGAGAGGAAACCCTAATCCGCGGAGGAAGTGGGGGATGAACACCACCCTCTCATTGGGCTCCAGAGTGGGGATGATATGTTTTTTTGCAGGGAGCCGATGTGCGATGTTCGCAGCCAAGTAACCTGCTTCCCGGAGTTCTTGGACCTTCCTCTCCGTGACGGAGGAGGCCATCCACTTACCTTGCGAGCCGGATCCGGACATGGCTAGAGTGTTTGGTGGCGGTGGAAAAGGCTGAGAGAGCTTGGGCGCTGGAGCTCGAGGATGGGAAGGCTGAGGAAGGGAGAAGGCGTGGGGTAAAGAATGGATCTTTATCCGCTTATATAGGCAGTGAATATCAAGCGCCCCCACTAGCCTTAAAACTCGCCTATTCCCAAGGGGTCGCACGAACGGCGCGGTTGGATTACCCAAACCCGTATTGATGAAAATCCCGTAATAAGGGGGCACGATCTCTGCTTTGATAAGACGTGTCAATGAAGGCCACGTCTCGAAACACGAAGCAGAGGCCAATAACGGTTAGAAATAATAAAAAGGCTAGATGCAACGTTTCGCTAAAAAAGCTATCAGAAAATATGCTTTATTAAACATTATGCCCTTGTGGTTTAGGGTTGCAGCTATAATGCGGAGCTGGATACAGATCTTTTGGTCAAGAGACTACTTTGTATGTGGAGAAGGAACCCGCCTTGCAATGCCAAAGACAATCAACGAGCTGAATACATCGTCATTGAAGACTGGTTCAGGGGCTACTGAGGGAGTCCTGGACTAAGGGGTCCTCAGGTGTCCAAACAAATTGATATGGGCCATACTGGTGGGCCGTGAAGCTATAAGGCGGAAGACCTTTCCCTATGTCCGGATGGGACTCTCCTTTGCGTGGATGGCAAGCTTAGTGTTCGGGTGCATTATTTCCTTTCTCTGTAAAACCGACTCTATACAACCCTAGACCCCTCTGGTGTCTATATAAACTGGAGGGGTTAGTCCATAGAGGCTAAGACAAATTACATAGGCTAGACATCTAGGGTTTAGCCATTACGATCCCGAGGTAGATCGACACTTGTAACCCCTATACTCATCAAATACAATCAAGCATGACGTAGGGTTTTACCTCCATCAAGAGGGCCCGAACCTGGGGTAAACATCATGTCACCCTTGACTCCTGTTTCCTTCGATCCTCAGACGCACAGTTCGGGACCCCCTACCCGAGATCGGACGGTTTTGACACTGACACTGGGCGCCTCCTTTGGCTGCTCCTCCCTTCCTCCCACCTATATATATGTGGGAGGGGGGGTGCCTAGCACACAACAGAACAATTTCTTAGCCGTGTGTGGCGCCCCCTCCATCGTTTACACCTCCGGTCATATTTCCGTAGTGCTTAGGCGAAGCCCTGCGGAGATAGCTTCACCATCACTGTCACCACCCCGTCGTGCTGCCGGAACTCATCTACTAGTTTGCCCGTCTTGTTGCTGGATCAAGAAGGTGAGGACGTCACCTCGTTGAATGTTTGCTGAACACGGAGGTGCCATACATTCGGTACTTGATCGGTTGGATCGCGAAGAAGTTTGACTACATCAATTGTGTTGTCTAACGCTTCTGCTTACAGTCTACAAGGGTACATAGACACACTCTCCCCCTCATTGCTATGCATCTCCATGGATAGATCATTGCGTGTGCGTAAAAAAATTGTTTTCCATGCAACGTTTCCCTACAAGTTCATCACTGATAATATGCCAAAACAACTTTAAAAATACAACATGAAGTCCATTCGTACCAGGTGCTTTCAAGTCTCCTATTTGAAATAGCGCTTTTTTCACTTCTTCTTCTATATAAGGGGCAATCAGAATTTCGTTCATATTCTCCTAGACCACTGATTTAACAGAGGCTAGCAAGTCTGGGTCTGGAATCCCTGAGTCACTAGCAAAAAGCCCAGAAAAGTAATCATATATCAAACCTTTTGAATTATCATTGCCTTCTACCCATATATTACTCTCATTCTTTAATCGCTTGATGATATTTTTTTCTTCTATCTCAGGCAAAGTTTTGAAAATAGGCCATATTTCTGTTCATAGGGGAAAAATAATATAGGTAGAGAAAGATATTGTATAGACCAAGAACAGGGGACAATGAAGGCGCATGTAGTCCAACTTGCGCACCATCCCCTTTCGGGCACTAAAGCTTGCGGAAAGCCTTATCTTCTTGGATGGCCCGTTGGACTAAAGCTCCACCTTCTCTTCCAGCCCCACGGCCATCACCTTCACCAGCAACACTATTTTATGGTAATGCTAGCACCCAGTTTCTAAATCAGTTGTGTACACCATGAAACTAACAACCAAGCTAACCTGCCATGTTTTTTGAAGCTTAACTCATGCTAGCTAGCATGGGCATGTATCATGAGATGGGCAATTCCAATTTGACGCTGAGCGTCAAAAGGGGCGATCCTATTTGGCGCTTCAGCGCCCATTTGCGAACAGGCGCCCGAAGGTGCTTCTAAATGAGCTTTGGCCCATCTTGCTTTTATAAACTACAAAAAATTGGGCGTGTGTGTGACTCTAACATGGGACCTCCACGTTCAGAGTTTGCTAGGTGTAAGTGCATCTAGTGCCACCCCTAGTTGGTTTTGGAGTATTGACGACAAACCTAGTTGAGGGACTGATGTGTTTGTGAGAATTGCAGGATAACACAGGTAGAAGTCCCTCATTGATTCGGTTTTCCTACCAGAGATGACCCCTAAAAATGTATGAAGACATTGATGTCAAAGGTGGTATATGAAGATATTCACAATGAAGACTATGACAAGAGAAGACATCGCATGAAGCCTATGGAGCTCGAAGACTTAGATCTTTCATAGTTCTTTTTCTTCTTTGTTGAGTCATAGGAACCACCATACTATTAAGTGGGGTCCAAGTGAACCAGTCAGAATGACTCAAGTGATGCTTAACCAAAACCTATGTCTTCGAGTGAAACTTGTCCAGAGTCGGACACGTCAGCTTTGCTTGTAGCCCAAGTAAAGCTGCCGCGTGAGTTTGAAATCTGACCTTTGGAACACGTGTCAGTTCCTTAGTGACCCAGGGTCATTTCAGACAAATCAGGTCGGGTTGCCTAGTGGCTATAAATAGCCCACCCCCTACAACCATAAACGGTTGGCTACTCGGAGTTAGAGTACGGCTTTTGTCATTTGAGAGCAACCCACCTCGAAGCCTTTGAGAGAGAATTCCTTGCGAGGATAAAGCCCTAACCACCCAGAGCCAAAGAGTGTTAGGCATCACTTAAGTTTTCTTGTCTGTGTGATCTGAAGACTTATTACATTTGAGGACTGTGAATCCTCCAGCCGGTTAGGCGTCGCGTTCTGAGCATCCAAGAGTCATTGTGGATCGCCGGTGAACGAAGTCTGTGAAGGTTTGGGACTCTATCTTGAAGACTTACCAGAGTGATTGGGCGAGGTCTGTGTGACCTTAACTCAAGGGGAATACGGTGAGGACTGGGTGTCCTGAGCTGCGTGTTCAGGACTGGGTGTTCGGGACTGTGTGTCCTCAGGTTTAAATACCTAGCCGCCCCAACCAGACGTACAGTTGTCACAGCAACTGGAACTGGTCCAACAAATCATTGTCTTCAACGAGCCACTGGTTTCATCCTTCCCTTCCCTTTACTTACTGTTACTCCTTGTGAAGTCATTGTATGATCACTCTATCTTTTGTCTTCACTGAGTGACTGCGTGTTCTGTTTGGCTTCATAATATCTTCCTACCTGATCCTTACTACATTGCTGCTATTAGTCATTGTGCTTTCACTCCATTGAATACTTGACTATGGTTTGCCTAGTGTAGTCTACCTTCCGCTGCATGGTAATAGGTTTATTTCTATTGTTTGTCTTCAAAACTTCCATGTTTTGAAGACTTTCATAAAAATCGTCTATTCACCCCCCTCTAGTCGATATAACGCACTTTCAATTGGTATCAGAGCAAGGTACTCCCTTGTTCTGTGTGATTCAGTTTAACCACCTGGAGTTTTAGCTATGTCGACTACAGGGATAATTAAAGTCTCCGCTGCGTGCCCGGTCTTCGATGGAACTGAATATCCCTACTGGAAGAATAAGATGCGCATGCATCTTGAAGCCATTGACGTCGACCTATGGTATGTCGTCAGGAACGGCGTTCCCAAGGCTGGAGAAGGTGTCACTGCTGCTGATGTCAAGAAGTTCGTTCAACTGGACTCTACTGCCAAGAATATCATCTATGGTCATCTGACCAAAGGACAGTATGGCCGCGTGAGTGCTTTGGAAACATCTAAGCTAGTCTGGGACTGGCTCTCCAAGGTCAACGAAGGCATCTCAACCCAGAGAGATCAGAGAATCAGTGTTCTTCGCAACCTCTTCAACCGCTTCAAGCGAAATGACAATGAGAATGTCCAGCTCACGTTTGATCGACTCACTGATATCACAAATGAGCTTCAAGCCCTCGGCGCTACTGAGATTACCAAGCATGAAGTCGTCAAGACACTACTGAGATCACTTGACAGTTCGTTTGACACCCTAGCCCTGATGATTCAAGAACGTCCTGATTTCAAGACACACGTCCTGATTTCAAGACACTTGATCCGTCTGACATACTTGAGAGGCTCATCACACATGAGTTTCAGCTTTCTGAGAAAAGAGATATCTACGGTCCAAACTATGGGCGAACTCGTGCCTTGAAGGCAAAAGCTGTCTCCTCATCTGAAGAAGAATCTGACAGCAGTTCTGATGATCCTGAAGACATTGGAAGGGAACTTGCTATGCTTGTGAAGAAGTTCCAAAAATTCACCAAGAAGAAAGGTTTCAGAAAGTCTTCACGATCAAGCTCAAGGAATGATGAAGCTTCTGCTCATGACTACAAGAATAAAACATGTCACAAGTGCAAGAAACCTGGCCACTTCATCTCTGAGTGTCCGCAGTGGGACAATGAGAACAAAAAGAAGAAGAAGAGCAAGGAATATGACTCTGACGACAAGAAGAAGAAGAAATATTCAAAGTCTTCTTCCAAGTCTTCCTCAAAGTCTTCATCACACAAGAAGAGCTCATCTGGCAAGGCACGTGCGTTTGTTGGCAAGGAAATGGATTCAGAGGAGGAGTCCGCTTTTGAGGAGGCGGAGGTGGAGTCTGAGGAGGAGTCCGATTCAGGCGTTGCAAGTCTGGCTACAGCATACGTTGCCAAGTCCATCTTCAACACTGAAGACAATGACTTCACCACCGACACCGATGCAAATGACAAGGACTACTCCGCTCCTACCTACTGCTTCATGGCACGCGGTGCCAAGGTAAACACACGCACTACTCACTATCAAACATCTAGTGACGATGACTCTGATTGTGGTTCAAGACCCAGCTACAAAACACTTGCTAAAATTGCAACTGAACAACAGAAAGCCATGGAACATATTCAAAAACTGTTAGAAAAAAGCGATGATCCGTTAGGCGCTGAAATGACTCGATCTGAGTCCTTAATTGAAGACATAAAAAATCTTCACGTTAAGTATGAGGAACTTCAAAGTCGTCATGAAACGCTCTCAACAACTCATGAAAAGCTTTCCTATGATTATCTTCAAAGGAAGCAAGATCTTGAGAAATTGAGAGCGGCTCATGAAGATCTTCAAAAGGAAAACAAGTCACTTCGCGCCAAACAGATCAGTTCCGCTCAGGAAGGATTTGAACCACCATGTCTTAAATGCATCGAGCGTAACAACGCTACTTCTGTTGCTGAGTGTTCTACTGCTGCTACTGTTGCAATATCTTCAACTGTTGATGTGGTAACTAACCCCTCTGCTGAGGATACCACTGCTATTGCTGATGAGAATGCTAGGTTGAAGACATTGCTTGAAACAGGGATGTACAAAAGTCTCAAAGGGCATCAGACACTATGTGATGTCCTCAAAAGGCAGATCCTGAACCGAAACCCTAGGAAAGAGGGTGTTGGGTCCGTAAGGAAAATGAATGCCGATGGCTCTTACTGGAAACCTGAGCAGTACCCCAAAACCACATGGGTTGCTGCAAAAGAACCTTCAGCAGATCCATCCAATCTATCTGGCTTCACTTGTGCTAACCCCATTGTCATTGATGAATCCTTTGATGCAAACTATAAACTGTTTAAGAATCAGAATGGTGAAGTGTTTGCCAGGTACATTGGTACTAACTGCAGGAATGGACCGCCTATGAAGAAGATCTGGGTGCCAAAAAGGTGTTTGGAAAATTTTCCTGTGAATGTCATCATGACACCACAGATGAAGAAGACAAACCCTAGACCACAGGCTTCATACAGTCCAAAGTCTTCATACAGACAGAGGACTCACCCAAGTCGCACTAACGCAAATGTTTTGCAAGGAAACCATACTCAGGCCTATGAATATGAGCGCGGTTCATCAAACCGCCATGTTCATAAGACCAAGAACTATTCTGCTTATTCTTATGAGTACTATTGTCCACCTGCAAGACTGTTTGCTAGGGCTCCAAAGCCATAGTTCTCAGATGCCGCACTTAGACTTATTGCTTCTAAGCCACCCTTGAAGATGTGGGTGGCTAAGAAAGCTTAACTCTCTTTTGCAGGGAAAGGTCTCCAGCAGAAAACCAAAATCGTCTGACGCTATTGCTGGGGACCTTAAACATCTTGTAGGGCGCAAGATCAAATGCCCGAATGGTCTTACTATGTACTTCGTTCCTGAATCGCTTGCTACTCTCCCTATTAGTCCTAATCTAGATCTAAGCTTTCATAACCCACTGGTTCATCAAATGTTTTTGCTTCACAATTCTCTTCGTGAAGCCTATCCCCCTAACTGCACTGTAGGGTACGACACCAGCGTCTTCGGAATGGATTATTGATAGTGGGTGTACCAATCACATGACTGGCAAAAGAATCCTTCTTATGGACTCAACCTTACGTCCATCCGACAAGAGTCACATCACATTTGCTGACACTGGTAAAAGTAAGGTATTGGGTCTAGGTAGAGTTGCAATCTCAAAGGATCAACACATGGATAAAGTCATGCTTGTTGAATCCCTTGGCTTCAACTTAATGTCTGTCTCAATGCTTTCTGATTTGAACATGATCGTAATGTTTGGAAAATATCGTTGCCTTGTTCTAATGGAATCTGACAAGTCTCTAGTGTTTGAAGGGTATCGGAAAGATGATTTGTACGTGGTAGATTTCTCAGCAGGACCACAACTTGCCGTATGTCTTCTAGCAAAAGCTTCAGAATGCTGGCTCTGGCATCGGAGGCTAGGGCATGCTGGCATGAGGAACCTCCACACCCTTGCAAAGAAGAAGCATGTCATAGGCATCGAGGGCGTCAAGTTCAAGAAAGATCACTTATGCGGTGCCTATGAAGCAGGAAAGATGACGAGGGCCAAACATCCCTCGAAGACAATCATGACAACTACTCGACCCTTCAAACTGCTCCACATGGATCTTTTCGGTCCTACTCATTACTCAACTCTTACTACTACTACTTGTCTCTATGGCTTTGTCATTGTTGATAATTATTCTAGATATACTTGGGTGCACATAATCCTCTACAAGACTGAAGTGCAGGATGTCTTCAGACGCTTCGCCAATCGAGTAATGAACAACTATGGCGCCAAGATAAAGCACATCAGAAGTGACAATGGCACCGAATTCAAGAACACTGGCCTTGATACATATCTTGATACTTTGGGGATCACACATGAATTCTCAGCCCCATACACGCCACAGCAGAATGGCGTTGTCGAACGCAAGAACAGAACACTCATTGAGATGGCCCGAACGATGCTTGATGAATACAAGACTCCAAGAAAATTCTGGCCTGAAGCCATTGATACTGCATGCCATACAATCAATCGTGTTTATCTTCACAAGCTTCTGAACAAGACATCTTATGAGCTCCTTACTGGCAACAAGCCAAATGTCAGTTACTTCAGAGTATTTGGCGCCAGGTGCTGGATCAAGGATCCACATCACACTTCAAAATTTGCACCAAAAGCACATGAGGGTTTTATGCTTGGATATGGAAAGGATTCTCACTCCTACAGAGTCTTCAATCTCTTTCATTATAAAGTGGTTGAAACAGTGGATGTGCGATTTGATGAGACTAACGGTTCACAAAGAGAACACCTGCTAAATGTGCTAGATGAAGTTCCATCCAGCGAATCAATCAAGCTAATGGGAACTGGAGAAATCATACCCTCTGAAGCTCAACCTGAAGAGGAACTTATCATCTCCGCACCTGATCAACCTGAAGACAATGCTCAGTCTGAAGACAATCCCTCTAACAACAACAATGATCAGCAAGAGCAAAATCTTCGCCCTGTACATCCTCGTGTTGCCAATGAAGTGCAGATTGAGAGAATAATTGATAGCATCAATGCACCTGGTCCGCTCACTCATTCAAGAGGAACTCAGCTAGCAAATTTCTGTGGGCACTTCGCATTCGTCTCAATAACAGAACCCAAGAAAGTTGAAGAAGCCTTCATGGAACCTGAATGGATTCAAGCTATGCAAGAAGAGCTTCAACAGTTTGAGCTGAATAATGTATGGGAACTGGTTAAGCGTCCTGATCCTCGGAAGCACAACATAATAGGAACCAAATGGATATACCGCAACAAGCAAGATGAGCATGGTCAAGTTGTCAGAAACAAAGCTCGTCTCATTGCTCAAGGATATACTCAAGTGGAAGGCATTGACTTCGATGAAACATTTGCTCCTGTGGCTAGACTTGAAGCCATACACATACTGCTGGCCTATGAAAATCATCATAACATACTTCTATATCAAATGGATGTGAAGAGCGCCTTTCTCAATGGCAAGATTGAAGAAGAAGTGTATGTTGCACAACCGCCTGGCTTTGAAGATCCAAAACATCCTGACATGGTATACAAGCTCAACAAGGCACTGTATGGCCTCAAACAAGCCCCTCGGGCTTGGTATGACACACTCAAATACTTCCTGAAGAGCAAAGGCTTCATACCTGGTTCCCTCGACCCCACTCTCTTCACGAAGACATATGATGGTGAACTGTTTGTGTGCCAAATATATGTGGATGACATCATCTTCGGCTGCACCAATCAGAAGTACAGTGAAGAGTTTGGATATATGATGCAAGAGCAATATCAGATGTCCATGATGGGAGAGCTGAAGTTCTTCCTCGGTCTTCAAATACGACAGCAACGCAACGGCATCTTCATATCTCAAGAGAAGTATCTCAAAGACTGCCTGAAGAAGTTCGGTATGCAAGACTGCAAAGGCTTCACAACGCCAATGCCAGTCAAACATCATCTGGGTCCCGACGACAATGGTAAAGAGTTCGATCAAAAGGTATACCGCTCCATGATTGGTTCTTTACTTTATCTATGTGCATCTAGGCCAGATATTATGCTTAGTGTTTGCATGTGTGCTCGATTCCAAGCGGCACCAAAGGAGTCGCATCACTTAGCAGTGAAGCGAATTCTTTGATATTTGGCTCACACCCCAACTCTAGGATTATGGTATCCAAAGGGCTCAGAGTTTGATCTGGTTGGATTCTCGGATGCTGATTATGCTGGTGACAAAGTGGTCGCAAGTCTACATCAGGCACATGTCATTTTTTGGGACGATCACTTGTATGTTGGTCTTCAAAGAAGCAGAACTGTGTATCTCTCTCCACTGCTGAATCTGAATACATTGCTGCTGGATCTTGCTGCGCTCAGCTTCTGTGGATGAAGCAAACACTCAAGGACTATGGCATTCATCTGAGGCAAGTGCCACTCTACTGCAACAACGAAAGCTCCATCAAGATTGCCAACAACCCAGTTCAGCACTCGAAGACAAAGCACATTGAAATTTGTCATCACTTTCTTAGAGATCATGTTGTGAAGGAAGATATTGATATCATACATGTCAACACTGAAGAGCAATTGGCAGATATCTTCACCAAGCCCTTGGATGAGAAGAGATTTTGCAAGTTACGGTGTGAGCTAAATATCTTGGAATCCTCAAATGTCCTGTGATCAGGCACACATCCTAACACTTATGCATATTGATGACTTAGATGTGCAACACACGAAGTAAAGTATATCTTCAATCAATGAAGACATACATTCTAAGTGTGAATACATTAATGTGGAATTTGACTTCGGAGCGCCACAATAATTGTGCATCGTGTCTGGGTCTAATACTTCCTATACGGTGGGTAACTCCACCACCAAAGGTTCTGCTCGAAGTGTTTCACTCGTGGCGTTACATTTGCTATGTCTTCACATTTGGTTTGGCTTCAATTTCAACATGTCTTCATGATTATCTTCACTATGTTGAATATATATGTATACTAGTGTTCTGTCCTCTACAGCATTCACTTATAGCTATGTCTTCTTGTTGAATCTTTTGAACTAAGTGAATGTGATCGGACCCTAACCTCTCTATGCTTTCTATCTCAAACTCTATCTCTCCAAGTCATATGCATTCTATTGAAACTGTTAAATGTCTTCTCTGCGTCCTTGTCAGCAAAAGATACAGAGACAAACATTAAGTTCGTTTTCAATGCTCATTCCTTCACCTGAAACCCGGAGAAGTGGGAACGACCACCCGACAATCCAGGCGTGCGTGGGACGTGGAACAACCCCCGATATGCTGCATGACGGCCACGTGTCCCTCAGATGTGAATCGCCAGGGGCACCTATGTAATAACGCAGTGCCGCCCCTGTACCTATAAATACATGCCTCACAACAGTCATTATCTCTTCTTCCACTCTCGCATGAACCCTAGCGCCACCGCTAGCCCTCGACGACGCTGGCGACGAAGCGCTTCGCTGCCGCAACCTCTCCGACGCCGTCTTCACGCTGACCGCGGACATCGTCTTCTCCGCCGTCGCCGTAGGTGTCCTCCGTCGCCAAGTTAGGGCACGGACGATCGAATTGCTCGGCCTCGTCTTCCACTCCGTCTAGCAGTTCCTCGTGTGGTAAATAAAACTTCCTTTTTACAGCCCCTTTGATCCTATAGCTTCGTCACTTTCTACCACAAGCAGTTTCTGTTCACACAAGTTGGATCTCTTACATACTGCATCTCATAATATGCCTAGTATATTCACTTGTACTTCACAAAGTAGTTAGATTCCTCACTTGTACTGATCCATGGATTCGTACAAATCTGGAACCAACTCCTTATCTATGAGTGAATGTCTTCGCACAATGAGGTCAATGTCTTCTAAACTGATTTATCTTCAAAATCTTCTGAGAATGCATATGACCTCTTCCCCTTCCCTCACACCTTAATGCTGTCACAGGTACATGTCCGTGGGAGAATCTCTTGGTTCTCATAGTCTGCATTCATTTGCAGAATTCTTACAGCATCATATAAATTCTCCTGAAGCCAGTTCCTGTTTGTCCAGCAAGCGAAAACCTTTGAAGCCTTTGAACGTATTGAAGCCTTTCAGTTTAAAATTCATGGCTTCAGAGAAATCTGCAAGGAAGGTGTGACGCCCGGATAATTAGACTACAGTAATCCCAAGCTAATGATGCCACGTCACCTCCATTACTGTGATTAAACTCACGTTGATTCGAACCCAATTCAAATTCAAATTTAAAACATAGGCAAACAACAAAAGTTTTCAAACTTTAAAACTAAAATGTTCGGAGTGAACTAAATAATGCAGCGGTAATTATGGTGGAGAAACCAGACTTTGATAAAGTGTTTAAAGGCTCTAAGATAATTAAAACAGTAGTTAAAACAGTTAAATAAATGCCTATTGAATTTTATAAAATATTAAACTATTTTATTTTCGGTTGAGAATTAAGGTGGCAGTAGTATATTTATAAATACAAATTTAGGTGCTAGTGTTTTTATAAAGCTGTAATAAAAGGGAACTTAAAATAAAACAAAAAAAGAAAATACAAAAGAGAAAACTAAACAGAAAAA
>NC_041392.1:665001419-665002201 GCF_002162155.2 Triticum dicoccoides | reverse complement strand
GGCCCAGCAGGCCATCAACCCCACTGGGCCAACCCACCAGGCCCAGCCGGCCACCCCACTTAACCCCCTCGGTCCACTGACCGAACCCTAACCCCCACGATCCCCACTTTTCCCCACCTCTCGATCCACTCCGCTCCCTCTCCCTCGCCCGATCCCGATTCTGGATCGAGCCCCGCCCCACCGTCGCGCCTCATCCCGCCACTACTTCGCTGGAGCCACCCCGTCGCCGGAGCTCCTCGTCGTCCTCTTCCCCGCCAGATCCCCTGAGCCCGATGCCGGCGCCCAACCCGACGCCGCCCAGCCGCCTCGCCTGCGCCCCGACAGCGGCTGGCACTCCCGCCGCTCGACGCCGTGGCCCGTCGCCCTACCGGTCCCCCGCCACCTCGCCACCCTGTCCACGACCGCGCCGTCGGTGAACCCCGCCCGAAGCTACCTCGACCCTGCCTCCCCGACGCCGTCACCGGAGCCACCGAGCCGCCGCCTGGACCTCGCCGGACTTCCTCGCCGGTCTGCTTCCTCCTCCTCGCCGGCCTGCCTCCACTCCGTCCGCGACGTCTCCATCCTCCTCCTCACGCCCACTGCCTAGACCCCACGGACGTGGTGAGGCCCCGATCTCCTCCTCTCCTCCTCTGTCGCACCCCGTTCGCCCCTGCTCGACCCAGAGCGCGCGCCCATGCACTCCCGTGCGCTCCCGCGCGCGCGACCAACGCCATCCAGCCGCAGCCACGACGCCCGTCGCCCCCTGCTGTTCGCGCCCGCCGCCTGCTGTGCGTGCCCGCACG
>NC_041392.1:664995698-665000532 GCF_002162155.2 Triticum dicoccoides | reverse complement strand
GATACGCAGTCCGTTCGTCCGCCACACACCCCTAACCTATCGAACCCGCAACTTTCCCCCTCCGGCTCCTCTGCCCGAAAACATGAAACACCGGGGATATTTTCCCGGATGTTTCCCCCCTTAACCGGCATCACCTCATACCACGTTAGGGCCCGCCTAGCATCGTTACTTGTCATGTCATGCATCGATATGCATTTGTTTGCATTGTATTCATTGTTTCTTCCCCCTCTTCTCTCCGGTAGACTACGAGACCGACGCTGCTGCTGCCCAGTTCGACTACGGAGTTGACGACCCCTCCTTCTTGCCAGAGCAACCAGGCAAGCCCCCCCCTTTGATCACCAGATATCGCCTACTCTTCTCTATACTGCTTGCATTAGAGTAGTGTAGCATGTTACTGCTTTCCGTTAATCCTATTCTGATGCATAGCCTGTCATTGCTGCTACAGTCATTGATACCTTACCCGCAATCCTAAATGCTTAGTATAGGATGCTAGTGTTCCATCAGTGGCCCTACACTCTTGTCCGTCTGCCATGCTATACTACTGGGCTGTGATCACTTTGGGAGGTGATCACGGGTATATACTATACATACATACATACTATACAGATGGTGACTAAAGTCGGGTCAGCTCGAAGAGTACCCGCGAGTGATTCACGGATTGGGGGCTGAAAGGACCTTTGTCCCGACGGCCCTCTGTGTGGATCTTTGTGGCGGAGCGACAGGGCAGGTTGAGACCGCCTAGGAGAGAGGTGGGCCTGGCCCTGCTCGGCGTTCGCGGACACTTAACACGCTTAACGAGATCTTGGTATTTGATCTGAGTCTGGCTACGAGCCTATACGCACTAACCATCTACGTGGGAGTAGTTATGGGTATCCCGACGTCGTGGTATCAGCCGAAGCACTTCAGACGTCAGCGACGGAGCGGCGCGCGCCGAATTGGACTGGAACGCCACTAGGCTAGGTCTGCTTTCGGCCGCGTACGCAACATGCAGGTGTGCTATGGGCGATGGGCCCAGACCCCTGTGCGCTTAGGTTTAGACCGGCGTGTTGGCCTCTCTGTTGAGCCTAGGTGGGGCTGCGACGTGTTGATCTTCCGAGGCCGGGCATGACCCAGGAAAGTGTGTCCGGCCAAATGGGATCGAGCATGTTGGGTTATGTGGTGCACCCCGCCAGGGAAGTTAATCTATTCGAATAGCGGTGATCGTCGGTAACAGGACGACTTGGAGTTGTACCTTGACCTTATGACAACTAGAACCGGATACTTAATAAAACACACCCTTCTAAGTGCCAGATACAACCCGGTGATCGCTTTTCTACAGGGCGACGAGGAGAGGATCGCCGGGTAGGATTATGCTATGCGATGCTACTGGAGATGCTACTTGGAGATGCTACTGGAGATGCTACTTGGAGATGCTACTTGGAGATGCTACTTGGAGATGCTACTTGGAGATGCTATTTGGAGGACTTCAGTCTACTCTCTTCTACATGCTGCAAGACGGAGGCTGCCAGAAGCGTAGTCTTCGACAGGATTAGCTATCCCCCTTTTATTCTGGCATTCTGCAGTTCAGCCCACTGATATGGCCTCCTTACACATATACCCATGCATATGCAGTGTAGTTCCTTGCTTGCGAGTACTTTGGATGAGTACTCACGGTTGCTTTCTTCCTCTTTTTCTCCCCTTTCCTTTCTTTCTGGTTGTCGCAACCAGAGGCTGGAGTCCAGGAGCCAGACGCCACCGTCGACGACGACCCCTACTACACTGGAGGTGCCTACTACTACGTGTTGCCCGCTGATGACGACCGGGAGTAGTTAGGAGGATCCCAGGCAGGAGGCCTGCGCCCCTTTCGATCTGTATCCCAGTTTGTGCTAGCCATCTTATGGCAACTTGTTTAACTTATGTCTGTACTCAGATATTGTTGCTTCCGCTGACTCGTCTATGATCGAGCACTTGTATTCGAGCCCTCGAGGCCCCTGGCTTGTATTATGATGCTTGTATGACTTATTTTATTTGTAGAGTTGTGTTGTGATATCTTCCCGTGAGTCCCTGATCTTGATCGTACACATTTGCGTGCATGATTAGTGTACGATTGAATCGGGGCGTCACAAGTTGGTATCAGAGCCGACTGCCTGTAGGAATCCCCCTTCCACACTCCTTGGCCGAAGTCGAGTCTAGACATTGCAAAACTTTTACTAACATGGCTGTTTGCCTTACGGGCCCACGTCGCCATCCGGGTGGTATTAGGATCTTTTACTCCTCGATCCTTACTCTGGGACTCTGAACTCTCTTCTATTCGGGTTAAATGAATTTTGCTAAATCTAACATTAGGATCTCGTTATCACTTTCACCCGGAGAGCCCTTATTACTGATGATCGTCTGCTGCACGTGAAGAGCCTGAAGATACTTTTCGCTGATAGGCCGAGAACTTGTGTTCATCGCGTTTGCAATTCCCCTTCCACCGTCAACCCTTATGGGTAACTACTTACAGTTGTTATTCTTATATCATCCCAGTGGTCTTGTTATTACATGATACCCTGAAAAACTCGTCGTTGTTTCGATAATCCCTTGAGCTTACTGCCTTGCTGTTCTTTGTCACTTGAATACCCCTACGGTTAATTCTCGCACTTATCGAGTATCCGCTCATCCCCCAGTTGTTCATGTGTTACACAAAAGTCTTCGAAATACCACCCGATATTCCGAAAATCCTCAGCGACCTATTGCTCTGGAATTTCTTGTTTGCTTTCATTATGATTAATCCCATAAGTATAGAAATCTTATTGACATTCCTTGTCATTATCATTTTGAGTCTGTTGACTCAATATGTTGCGAATACACGCAATCATCATTGATCCTTATAAATTACCTTTCCGGCCGAGCTTCCATTCTTTTAACTGGAATTGGTTCTCGACCAATCCAATTGTCGTTGATTGTACCCTAAGGCTATTCAATTTATCCATCCCTAATCAGAGCATTGCTTCTGATCCCTTGTTTTGGAAATCATAATTCCTTTGCATTTAAGCTTTGAATTATTTAGAGGATTCCATAACCTGTTGCATTTGCATTCCTTCCTTTTCTGGTTGAGTATCGGTACTCACATCAGATCCTTTGTGGACCATCAAGTCCTTTGTTGGATTGTTATCCGACAATGTCCTTCACATTTGATCACTTTGTGAGTTCTTCCCCTGATACATAATGCCTTCGTTAAGTTGTATCCTCTGCTTGGCCAACCATGCTCTGCTTTCGGGCTTGTGTTATTTACTCTTGAAACTTGTGGTATATGTTTCTAAGAAGCCCCTATGGGTTGAACATATGCCTTCTCTAAACTGTGTGAACCCGAAAGTTTTCACGAATCATACTCTTCTGGTGCTTCGCCAGATAAAATTTCAACACTGCAACTTCATCGAACGTGAGAAGTGAATGAAAGGTTATGCATTGGAGAAGTGGGAGTCGACCTTGAACTTGTGTTCATGCCCATGGACACGATGTAGATCTTATCATTAAAGCTTCTCTTAAATTAATTATTCCTTTGGTATAAGTTCATCTTATATCAGGGATCTGGCCTTTTGCAATCGTGATTCCGACCATGTTCTCTTTTAAATACCATTTCTCGTGCAAGTTTTAACACTTGTCTTGTATAGAGCAATACCCCCGTCCAACCTCTACTTTGATATGTCATCGAGTATTACCCCCTGGTATCTCGAGATTATCTTGGAACTGCATAACTTCTTATGAGTTCTTCATCAAGTGCTACCTTCCCACTGCTTCCAATTTTTCACGGGCTCTGAGTTATTAAACACTCAAAGACACCGATAACTGAACCGAGTCCGCTCTACAGTTCAATAACTCTTCGGTAAGCTTCTATCAGTACGAGTTTGTACCCGATCACATCATTCCTAGCCTGATCGGCTATATCATTATCATGCTAAATTTTAACTGTGCTACCGGGACCTCCTTCCCGTAGCACAATTATTTGGCGATGAGCTAAGCTTATGTTGATCTTCCTCCTCATATCATTTCTCCTTGGACAATAAGCTTGGTTTCGAGTTTGTGTCATACCCTTGGTTCCAATAACCTTTCGCTTCACCATTCATTTGACTTGATGTCATCGCCGATCGATTACATCTTGGAATCTCTCGACAAAGTGTGTCGTGATCATCATCAATCTTATGAGCTCTTCCAGGATATCAAATGAGTTCATGATGAGAAATACCATCCTTGCCCTTGATGATCTGCGTTATCATCGACCTTTATTGCCTTCCCACGAACACAAGCTTGTTCGTGTTTGGTGTTATACCTTGAGTTCCTTGCTATCCAGCAATTGTTCTTCTTTACCTTGGAGTATTACCAAGAATGTTCTGAGATTTGTTCCACCTCTTGAGAATTCTTGACATAGAAATACTTCTCACCCTCACCATTCTTTCTTGGTCCCCGTGTTAATTCCAACAAGTGAACGGTGTTGTTTGGATTCTTTCCTTCTAGCAACCCTATTGCTTTGAAGTGAATGGGCGATAGTTCATTCTAAGTCTTTCTATAATTGAATCACCATTCTAACATTGGCCGTGCAACCCAACCCATATTTCGGGCGCATCTTTCAACCAATGTTAATTGTGTATGTTTACCTCGAGCATACTTCCTTATATCATTTGATCTGACAAATGTTATCTCCTTGTTCACTTAATTGTGGAAATCCATCTTTTGGGAATCTCGGTGAATTGCCGTTGAGTTCACCAGCCACCTCCTTGTCCTCTCCTTGGTTTAATGATGAACTATTGCTTCAGAAACCCGCTCCCATAGTTCATTTCTCGAGGATCTTGCAATGTCATTTCGACGATTTGTG
>NC_041392.1:664992510-664993296 GCF_002162155.2 Triticum dicoccoides | reverse complement strand
GGCCCAGCAGGCCATCAACCCCACTGGGCCAACCCACCAGGCCCAGCCGGCCACCCCACTTAACCCCCTCGGTCCACTGACCGAACCCTAACCCCCACGATCCCCACTTTTCCCCACCTCTCGATCCACTCCGCTCCCTCTCCCTCGCCCGATCCCGATTCTGGATCGAGCCCCGCCCCACCGTCGCGCCTCATCCCGCCACTACTTCGCTGGAGCCACCCCGTCGCCGGAGCTCCTCGTCGTCCTCTTCCCCGCCAGATCCCCTGAGCCCGATGCCGGCGCCCAACCCGACGCCGCCCAGCCGCCTCGCCTGCGCCCCGACAGCGGCTGGCACTCCCGCCGCTCGATGCCGTGGCCCGTCGCCCTACCGGTCCCCCGCCACCTCGCCACCCTGTCCACGACCGCGCCGTCGGTGAACCCCGCCCGAAGCTACCTCGACCCTGCCTCCCCGACGCCGTCACCGGAGCCACCGAGCCGCCGCCTGGACCTCGCCGGACTTCCTCGCCGGTCTGCTTCCTCCTCCTCGCCGGCCTGCCTCCACTCCGTCCGCAACGTCTCCGTCCTCCTCCTCACGCCCACTGCCTAGACCCCACGGACGTGGTGAGGCCCCGATCTCCTCCTCTCCTCCTCTGTCGCACCCCGTTCGCCCCTGCTCGACCCAGAGCGCGCGCCCATGCACTCCCGTGCGCTCCCGCGCGCGCGACCAACGCCATCCAGCCGCAGCCACGACGCCCGTTGCCCCCTGCTGCTCGCGCCCGCCGCCTGCTGTGCGTGCCCGCACGCAAC
>NC_041392.1:664977658-664990927 GCF_002162155.2 Triticum dicoccoides | reverse complement strand
AAGAGTACCCGCGAGTGATTCACGGATTGGGGGCTGAAAGGACCTTTGTCCCGACGGCCCTCTGTGTGGATCTTTGTGGCGGAGCGACAGGGCAGGTTGAGACCGCCTAGGAGAGAGGTGGGCCTGGCCCTGTTCGGCGTTCGCGGACACTTAACACGCTTAACGAGATCTTGGTATTTGATCTGAGTCTGGCTACGAGCCTATACGCACTAACCATCTACGTGGGAGTAGTTATGGGTATCCCGACGTCGTGGTATCAGCCGAAGCACTTCAGACGTCAGCGACGGAGCGGCACGCGCCGAATTGGACTGGAACGCCACTAGGCTAGGTCTGCTTTCGGCCGCGTACGCAACGTGCAGGTGTGCTATGGGCGATGGGCCCAGACCCCTGTGCGCTTAGGTTTAGACCGGCGTGTTGGCCTCTCTGTTGAGCCTAGGTGGGGCTATGACGTGTTGATCTTCCGAGGCCGGGCATGACCCAGGAAAGTGTGTCCGGCCAAATGGGATCGAGCGTGTTGGGTTATGTGGTGCACCCCTGCAGGGAAGTTAATCTATTCGAATAGCCGTGATCTTCGGTAACAGGACGACTTGGAGTTGTACCTTGACCTTATGACAACTAGAACCGGATACTTAATAAAACACACCCTTCCAAGTGCCAGATACAACCCGGTGATCGCTTTTCTACAGGGCGACGAGGAGAGGATCGCCGGGTAGGATTATGCTATGCGATGCTACTGGAGATGCTACTTGGAGATGCTACTGGAGATGCTACTTGGAGATGCTACTTGGAGATGCTATTTGGAGGACTTCAGTCTACTCTCTTCTACATGCTGCAAGACGGAGGCTGCCAGAAGCGTAGTCTTCGACAGGATTAGCTATCCCCCTTTTATTCTGGCATTCTGCAGTTCAGCCCACTGATATGGCCTCCTTACACATATACCCATGCATATGTAGTGTAGTTCCTTGCTTGCGAGTACTTTGGATGAGTACTCACGGTTGCTTTCTTCCTCTTTTTCTCCCCTTTCCTTTCTTTCTGGTTGTCGCAACCAGAGGCTGGAGTCCAGGAGCCAGACGCCACCGTCGACGACGACCCCTACTACACTGGAGGTGCCTACTACTACGTGCTGCCCGCTGATGACGACCGGGAGTAGTTAGGAGGATCCCAGGCAGGAGGCCTGCGCCCCTTTCGATCTGTATCCCAGTTTGTGCTAGCCATCTTATGGCAACTTGTTTAACTTATGTCTGTACTCAGATATTGTTGCTTCCGCTGACTCGTCTATGATCGAGCACTTGTATTCGAGCCCTCGAGGCCCCTGGCTTGTATTATGATGCTTGTATGACTTATTTTATTTGTAGAGTTGTGTTGTGATATCTTCCCGTGAGTCCCTGATCTTGATCGTACACATTTGCGTGCATGATTAGTGTACGATTGAATCGGGGGCGTCACAGAAGGGAGGCAGACAGCGTCGTGGCGGAACATCAAGAGATCTGCCTGATGACCTCTCAGAACTTTACAAGACAGATCCTGAAGAGGATTATAATCAGCGCAAGACCCGAATCCAGTGGATTCGAAGATATTGGGCAGAACAATGGTTCAAATACCGGTTTGTGACCCAAGAATATGCTGAGAAAAACACCATCAAGCGACCGTGGGGGGACATCCTATACAAGAATCTTCAACCCAGGTCCAGAGAAGAAGCCATTGAACAAGGCTTCTATCCCTGCATGGTCCGAGGGCCACATCCTGCAGATGCACACCCGTCGTCACTACTATGGTGCCGTGACGACAATCTATTCAAGCGCAACTTCCAGTTTGCCAAGAACTCAGCGAAGCAGAACAAGAAGTCTTTGGGATTAGACTTCAACCCTGGTCCCTCTGCTCCCCGTGCCGATGGAACTCGCAAAGCTGAACCCAATCTTCTTGGGCCCTTCTACAACCTTGAAGGTCTTATCACCCATATCGTGGTTCAAGGGACTGCCTTGAATGAGCCTGCAGATGACGCTGAATCAGATGAAGCGCCTGCAGCGCCGAAGCCAAAGAAGCTGAAGCAGCCAAAAGCTTCAAAGCCTGCCTCTGCACCAAAAATCTCACGGGCGAAGCCACTGACCACTGCACCTCCTGAAGACAGTGTGCAGTCTGAAGATTTGTCACGCATCTCCAAGCCCCAGAAGGTCAAGATGCCTCTGCCACACACCGGCCAAGAACTGACAGCTGCTGCCATTCTGCGAAACGATGCCATTGATCTGTCCAGTGATGAAGATCTTGCAGATGACGCTCTTGAGCAACTCATCAAGAGCAAAGAAGAAGCAGAAATCTTCAATGATCTGCCTCTCTTTGACGTGACAATCATCCACAACTTCATTGATGAGTGGTTTGACACGCCCAACATCAGCTTCGAAGATCTGCAACTACCCATTGGCCTCAGTGTCGCCTTCCATGGCGCCATTGCTTCAGAGCTAGCTCTCGCTCAGCGCATCATCGAACTGAAGCAAAAGATTGACTATGAAAAGGCTCAGTTCAAGAAGCATATGGCCAAGCTCAGTGTACAAGAGGTGAAAAACTTTAAGATTATGCTGCACGAGCTCAAAGAAGCCTTTCTCAAGAAACGCGCAGAAGCTCAGGGTTCTCGGGAGCGCATGAAGAGCCTGGCTGACAAGTGTGTGCAAGGCTACAACGAGGCTAAGAAGCGCAAGGCCATTGGGCGTCCGGGGATTGATCCCAGGATGGCTGCTAAGCAGAAGAAGAAGCCCACTGTGGCCGAACCCAACGCACCAAGGCGGGAAGCAGATCCCATTGTCTTTCCAACTAGCATGACTGGCTCGAAGCCAAAGGCCCGGTCAACCGCTTCAGAGCTGAAGAAAATGAGGACTGCTGAGGCTGAAGCCAGAAAGAGGAAACATCCTGAAGCCTCTGCTACTGCTCCCTCCAAGAAGAAGCGGAAGACCAAGAAGGAACGGGCTGCTCCCACAGAGCCCTTGATTGTTGAACCCATCTCCATGGTTCGCCCTGACGCTGAACCTCAAGAACGTCAACTGACTGTCCATGAGCCTGCTTTCACAGAGGCTCATGACGTTGAAGACTTTCCAGCAGCTGATCCCATCGCTGTTGAAGACATTGGTCACCATGACCATGTTGAAGATGATGCAGTTCTTCCTCAGCTCGAGCACCAACAGGTATCACCGCATGTGCTAACGCACAGCGAGCTCATCAGCATTGGTCGTCCTTTGACGCCAATTGCTCAGGATGCATCATGGGCTGATCGCCCACAAGCACAAGAGGAAGAAGACTTTGAGGCCGAGCCAACTCCAACTCCACAGGCGTCGCCAGCGTTACGCAGGCTTCGCAAAGGACCAAGGCCTCCAGTCTCTGAGTCTGAAGCTAAAGCTGCTGAAGACATTCTGGATGCATCAGCCGATGAAGAAGAAACCCCAAAAGTTGCTACTCCCCTGTCCCACCAAGAAGTTGTTCTCGAGGAGAACATGACTATGACCGACCCTCCAGCTCGTCAAGTGGAGGTTGAAAATCTTGAGGCTGCCACCACCAACACCAATGAAGCCATTGACGCTGTCATGGCTGAAGCTAATGTGGAGCCTTCACCAACCCAAGCACCAGAAGTCAGCGAAGCCACTGATCCCACTGCTTCTGTTCCTGCGCCTGCTGCTGGTCCTCAGTTCGACTATCATGTTGAGCACAGGCCTCAGGTACAGAAGCCAATCCCAAGATTGCCCAGGTTTCCAGGTCCTGCATCAGCACCTGGATCCTTTAATGTCAATGGCTTTAGAGCAGACAACACTTTCTTCAATAGCTCCAGGAACCCCTACTCAAGGGAAAGAATATCATCTGATCGGTTCTGGAGCTATCCGTAGCGAAGCTATTACTCCTGCATTCTATACAATCAAGGTCGCATCTTCCCACATAAGCGTCTTGACATTGAAGCAATAGCTGGTCTGCCCTGTCTGGAAGAAGCTCTGGATTGCTTCAAAGAGGTTGGACTGCTGCCGTTCGTCACCGACCAAGAGCATTGGAATGAAGAGTTGCTGCTCCAATTCTATGACACACTTCACATCCGCGGATACAACAGAGATCCGAAGACTTGGGTCCTGGAGTGGATGACAGGAAACGTTCATCATGAAGCCAAAGCCTTTGACATCACTGAGCTCACTGGTCTACCCACTCCTGGTGATCTCTATGAAACTGGCTGTCAGCTTCACAGTGAAGCCGTGGAGAGCATCTTTCAGAAGCCTGAACCTAATATGAGTCAGATGCTCAGTATGATGAAGCCATTGCCCCAAGATGCTGCGTATCCCAAGGAGTTCCTTGTTGAAGACCTTGAGTATCTGCCAAGGACTATTTATCATATCATAAGGCGAACTCTCTGGCCCATCAAAGGACATTCTCCACATGCCAAGCTGGAAGGTGCAATGAAGACCTTGGTTTTCTATATTCCTCATGGCAAATGCTTCAATGCACAGGACTTCTTCATCCGCCAACTTGTTGCATCAGGCTCTGATCTTTTTGGCTTGAAGTTCTATGCTCCATGGATAATGCGGCTGATCAAACTTCACTCCGCTATCTCATATCAGCCATCTGCTCGCAATCATTGGATCTTTCTGCCTGATGTGGATATGTCTATTGAAGCCATTTATCCTGAGCCTGCCAAGGAACCTCTAAGTCTTCAGAATGCAGAGCATCAAAGTTTTTCTCAGAACATTGAAGGAGTTGAAGCAGTCACTCGTGTGTATCCTTTGGCTGGCACTACACGTGCACCGCATCCTGCTCTCACTGAAGCCACCGACAGCACAACTGCCCAACGACCCAAGAAGCGCACTCGTGTTCTTAATGACCTAGAGCTTCTGGTGGCTCTTCATCAGAAATAGGATAGGCATCATGACTGGCTGAAGCGCCAAATGCAAAGCCTCTTGGTGGATGTCAACCGCATTCGCAATCTTGCCACCAAGAATGCTTTTGTTGCCCATGAAACCTCTCGACGCACGTGGAAAGGGCTGACGCTGATGTGCTCTGAAGATGATCTTCAAGAGGATGGCTTCTCTAAACGCTTCAAGTTTGACTCCACACCTCCTTGAAGGGCAGTGCTGCGACAAACTCCATCTCTTGAAGACTCTGAGTTCTCTTCCTCTGCTGCAACTGTGAATGCCAGAGTGATCCAGGATGAAGACGATGCTACTTCACCGCCACCTCCTTCAGCATGCTTCGACACCGCTCCAAGTTCTTCTGCACCGCCAAACACCACCGACGACCCTGCTGCTTCACCTACTCTTCATGGGAACGAGTAGATGCTCTATGTCTTCAAACCTTTTTGGTCCTTACTGACAAAAGGGGGAGAAGCATATGAGTTTGATAGTCTTCAAGCGGGTCCATATAGGCGGGTGCTTTATATTTTGCTTCGTGTTTAGAACTCTCATTTTGATACATTTGGTTCTTTGAGTTGTAACACTTAAACTCGATGGTCATCTGCTACTTATTTGCCACTTTGTGATGCGATGATAAATTCCGCATGTGCGACGATAAATTCCGCACTTAGATCATTTTGCAGACGTCTATTTTCCATTATGCATGTCATTATCTTCACATACCTTCACATGCATAGTGGATTGTCATCATAAGTTGAAGAGGATCTCCACAAGCACAACCTGCCATGTGCATTTGCATTCCAAAAGCAAATTACTTATATGCACATCTTCAGGGGGAGCCCTTGCAACTTATGAAGACAATTCCTTATCCTTTACAATTTCACATATTATATTCCCCGTTGAAACTTCAACTAGTTTGTCATCAATCACCAAAAAGGGGGAGATTGTAAGTGCATCTAGTGCCACCCCTAGTTGGTTTTGGAGTATTGACGACAAACCTAGTTGAGGGACTGATGTGTTTGTGAGAATTGCAGGATAACACAGGTAGAAGTCCCTCATTGATTCGGTTTTCCTACCAGAGATGACCCCTAAAAATGTATGAAGACATTGATGTCAAAGGTGGTATATGAAGATATTCACATTGAAGACTATGACAAGAGAAGACATCGCATGAAGCCTATGGAGCTCGAAGACTTAGATCTTTCGTAGTTCTTTTTCTTCTTTGTTGAGTCATAGGAACCACTGTACTGTTAAGTGGGGTCCAAGTGAACCAGTCAGAATGACTGAAGTGATGCTTAACCAAAACCTATGTCTTCGAGTGAAGACTATGAGAGTGAAACTTGTCTAGAGTCGGACAAGTCAGCTTTGCTTGTAGCCCAAGTAAAGCTGCTGCGTGAGTTTGAAATCTGACCGTTGGAACACGTGTCAGTTCCTTAGTGACCCAGGGTCATTTCGGACAAATCAGGTCGGGTCGCCTAGTGGCTATAAATAGCCCACCCCCTACAACCATAAACGGTTGGCTGCTCAGAGTTAGAGTACGGCTTTTGTCATTTGAGAGCAACCCACCTCGAAGACTTTGAGAGAGAATTCCTTGCGAGGATAAAGCCCTAACCACCCAGAGCCAAAGAGTGTTAGGCATTACTTAAGTTTTCTTGTCTGTGTGATCTGAAGACTTATTACACTTGAGGACTGTGAATCCTCCAGCCGGTTAGGCGTCGCGTTCTGAGCATCCAAGAGTCATTGTAGATCGCCGGTGAACAAAGTCTGTGAAGGTTTGGGAGTCTACCTTGAAGACTTACCAGAGTGATTGGGCGAGGTCTGTGTGACCTTAGCTCAAGGGGAATACGGTGAGGACTGGGTGTCCTGAGCTGCGTGTTCAGGACTGGGTGTCCGGGACTGTGTGTCCTCAGGTTTAAATACCTAGCCGCCCCAACCAGACGTACAGTTGTCACAGCAACTGGAACTGGTCCAACAAATCATTGTCTTCAACGAGTCACTGGTTTCATCCTTCCCTTCCCTTTACTTACTGTTACTCCTTGTGAAGTCATTGTATGATTGCTCTATCTTTTGTCTTCACTGAGTGACTGTGTGTTTTGTTTGGCTTCATAATATCTTCCTATCTGATCCTTACTACATTGCTGTTATTAGTCATTGTGCTTTCACTCCATTGAATACTTGACTATGGTTTGCCTAGTGTAGTCTACCTTCCGCTGCATGGTAATATGTTTATTTCTATTGTTTGTCTTCGAAACTTCCACATTTTGAAGACTTTCATAAAAATCGCCTATTCACCCCCCCTCTAGTCGATATAACGCACTTTCATTAGGGTTGCTAGCCAGACAAGTAACATGTGATTTGTTACTACCTTTTTCCTCTTTTCTTCCTTGTTCTTTTTCTTTCTTTTTATTTTTCTTTTTTGTTTGTTCCTTTTTTCCTTCTTCTTTTTCAAATGCATGGACTTCTTATCAAAATCGATGAACTTTTTTTAAAATCGAATGAACTTTGAATTTGTGAATAATAAGTAATTTTGATTTTTTAATGAAAATCAATGAACTTTTTTTCAAATCCGTTATCTTCTATCTATTATATACTTAAGACAAGAGGCAAACAAGTCATCACGTTTATCCACACATATTAAATTATCTCAACCATCAAATTTTAATATAAACGGCTGAGATTTAAAGATATCACGTTAGATACAAAAAATATTGTGTGTAGGCATATATTGTGTTTCACGTCTCCAGCCTAGCACGTACAAGCATCTATGATGGGAAAGTGCCATCACAATTGCATAAAATAAGTCCATCATTGGTTGGGCCGGTTTCGATATTGGCCCATTCCAGTACACGCAACACAACGGAATTCATTAAAAAGCGCTAAAAACAGCGTAAAAATAAGGCTCCCCATGAGGATTCAATCTCACAACATCAACCTCTGGTGTGTGTTGACCAACCACTCTACTAACCAGGCTCTACTGAATAATTGGGGCTTAAACTATTTAAGAAGTAAGTATAACCACGCTATTTACTGCATAAACAAATTCGAAAAACATGTTTTTTGAAAAAAATGTGAAGAAAATTTGAAATTTTGCAGATTTCAAAACAAACCATGAATTAAAAAAGAGTTCACGAATTCAAAGAATTTCCATGAATATGGGAAAAGTTCAAAACTTGGAAAATTTTCATCATTTTCAAAATTAGTTCATCGATTTTGCAAAAAATTCATCGCTTTTTTAAAAAATATTCAATTTTGAAAAAATATTCAATTTTGAAAAAATTCATCAGTTTTGAAAAAGAAGTTCATTGATTTAGAAAAGGTTCATCAATTTTTGAAACATGTTCTTCGAATTGAAAAATAGTTCATCAAATTAAAAAAAAGTTCATCGATTTTCGAAAAAAGTTCATCGATTCGAAAAAAGTTCATCGAAAAATGAAAAAAGTTCATCGATTTTTAAGAACAAGTTCATCAATTTGAAAAATCAAGTTCGCAAAAATGTTCATCCATTTGGAAAATAAGTTCAAAACATTGAATTGTTTTCGTCGATTTGAAAAATAAGGAAGAAAAAAGGAACGGAAATGTAGAGCTAATAAAGAACGCGAAAGATGAACAATGTTAGATGATGTAGTGTGGCCGAGTGGTTAACCTGTCGCGCTGTATTATAGGAGGTCACGGGATCGACTCATTCCTCCCGCAATTCTTTCGCGTTTCTGGAAACAGGAGAAAGAAAACCTACAGATAAATGGGCAGCTCAGTTAACGCGGCTCCAGGCGCCGGTTAAGAAAATTGTCTTTAACCCACGCCTGCAGCGCCAAATAGGGTTTGCCCCAGCAGCCACCCCTAGAAAAAGGAATACTACACGGGCCAATGTAGAAGGAACGGTACCTCTCTTTCCTTCCCTCAAACAAAAAGCAAACTGCCAGATCACCAAGAATAAAAAAAGTATCCAATTAGAATACACTAGTTTGTGTGCACTTTTAATAATATAATTACTAAGTAGGTACTTTGAAGAAGTTTATTCCTGAGATGGACAAAAAAAAATTTGTGACATATACAAAAGATTGAAACTTGAGATTGCACTTTGCAATGCTTCCAAGACAAATGTTTCACTGGAAGCTTTGTAGTTGTGTGTTATACTCTAAACGATAAACTGTAACATTATATATTGAGAGGTTTAGGAGAAATCTTTAATAGACTAACTACTAATGAGCCTAATCATTACTAATGAGCAAGTAGGCTAAGCATACTACACTTCCACATGTTCTTCATACAGTAAATAGTGGAATTTATTATACTTTTTTAAGTGTATCCTATGTTATGCTAGTCTTTGTCCTTGAGCAGGAAATTAATACTCGTAGCATTTTATGTGTTAACATTTTCCTTTATGCAAATCGATCTAAGTTGTTATAATGTCACATTGCAAGAAATAATCTTCTTGAATAAGCCATTGTAACTCAGTCTTACTGGACAATTGTCTTGATATACTATTTGTTTCTCTCTGTCGTACGTTAGAATTTCAGCAGAGTCTAAATAGTAATGTCAACCAAACGCAAGCTTGATCAGACCAAAACTTTCCACTCGTCCTTCCCATGAAAATTTTTACCTAAAAAACAAAAGCAGGTTGTTACCATTTCTATTTTACCGTAGACTTTGGTAAAGGAACACATAAAATGTCTCAGAAATTATGTTGACATTGCAAACGGACATCAAAGTTTTTCAAGTGACTTGTAGTGTTTTTATTTTCTTTGGTGCCACTCCAATATCGATATTTTACCTTATAATCGTTTTTGTGTTCTTTGGTGCCAACTGCATTACTAAACTTTATTGAATAAAATTTAAAAAAGATAGCTACCCTAACCAACATTGGGGTGATATTCATTCCTTTGTATTAAGTATGTGCAAATTTCCTTCCACCACTGATTAGAACATGAAGACCTGAACAACAGCAAGCGAATTGGGCTATGAGACTGAAGAAATGGAACCCAATCAGTCCATGAGTGTCCATACAGAGAAATAAATGAATACAACGCGATGAGGAATAAATAGATCGGGTGGTATATATATCTTCATCGAAGCCCTGCAATTGAATTGTCACATGACATGATGGGCGTAGTTGCTATTGTCAAAAATAAGAACCCGGCTATGAACATACAGAAGAAATCAAATCAAATCATATCATGGTAAATATGTGACAAATAAATGACAAATGTAGAAATTACATGCTTGTACGGCCTTTCTCATGTTTCCGTGGTTTCGTCCAAACCCCATAACGATGATGATCAAGAACAGCAAATTGGATGGTGGTCTGCCTGGCAACGTTTCTTTGCCCTTAGCTAGCAAGGTACATGTGTATTGAGGCATGGAGGAGATATACAGGCTGGAAATAGGCTAAACAAATTATTTGAGGTTTATGAAAAATACTTCAATTAGTTTGAAGCCAGGAAAGAGCTATCATGTGAAAACTTGAATATATAGTGCTAATCGTACGTGCAGCAACCTAGGTCAGTATAGGCTCACAAACCAGTGTAAGAGAATAATTTAATAACATGCAAGTATATTTTATGACTAATAACACTTAAGGACATTCCTCCTTTTCTCTAGTTTACATGCCTGCACCTGCAGTTTACATGTCTGCTACATCTGTAATTATCAGTTATTGTTACAAACAAACAGGTAGGGTGGTCTCTTTAGTTTACAAAAATATTGGACCCTTATTTCTGTGTATGCAGCAAACGAAAATGTTAGTACCTTAGTAAAAGATCAATCTCGTCCTTGGCCTTGTCTCTAATGATGAGATTCAAGTTGTGTTGTTTATGGGGCATGCATATTGGCCATACAGGTCCTTCTCCCATGGCTCAGGTTGACCGTTTGAAACCTCTGCATTATCCACCACAGTCCTGAGTAAGTGTCATCTTTTATCTCTTCACCGACGACCTTTCTCTTTCTAGTGCCCAGGACTCGGTTTTTGTTATGTCGACTAAGGAGAGAATACACCACAATGAGCGATGGTTTGGTAGAAGATTGTACCTAGAGTGGAGTGTATTTTCTTTAGATGGAATAGAAGAGTCTAGGTGCAGGAAATTGCAGCGGACATCCAATGTAATTAAAACTGATGTTAAACGCAAAAGGAAACATTACATGTGCCACATCAGAAAGAAATTCCAATGCTTAAAAAAATAAAAAATTTGGGTACTAATAGTCTATGTTATTAAGCATCTGATAACTAAACGATCATAAAATCTGTCATGTTCTGAAATTGAAACAACTGATACTATTTTTTGCTTGGTTGTCCATACAAAAAAACAAAAGCAAGATGATAAATTAATACGTTTTTCAAAAATGTTAAATAGAATAGCAGTTGCAAGTTCCAGGGGTAAGTAGTGACTGACAACAAATTATACATTAAAAGCAGAAGGGGAACATCCTGGCAACATATAGAATAGGCATGTTAAAGATGGAAATCGAGTCCCATGTTCCAAAAATTACTATTGCCAGGTATATGACCTGCAGCTGGCATGCATCAAGTCGAGTCAAACAGGAATCTAAACATTGTAAGAAATTAACCGAGCAATCTCTCTCCTCGAAGAATCTCAGAAGATATGTATTCACCTGAAGCATATAGCAGTTTTTAAATATGATTTTGAGAAACTTAGAGAATCTTGCCTCTAATTACCTTCTGAAATATCAATAATAATACGATAGGAGATGAGGCGTACTAACTATTATTTCTCATTCATGCACAAATAACTCAATCTGCAGCTAAAGGCTGAATAAAAATAATCTATAGATGTACATACACTATATGCGTGTAAGCATAATGAATATAAATTCCACACTTGCAAGAATCATTAAAACATATTCAACGACATGTGCATGCGTAATCCAAAAGGTAGTAAATTCTAGCGAAGAGTTTTGTACCATATACATACATGCAGATTGTATGACAATAATTAGATCGTTCCCACTGCAACCAAGCAATAGCCCTGTACTCAAAGATTGCAAGATTCCCCCAAAAAAGAGCAAAAATCTTCGCCTAGACGTATCCGTGAGATTTCCTTGATCTGGTGCTACACAGTAGCACACCCAATTACTCTCCAAACCCTGATGCAGTGATTGCACCTCTAACTCTGTATTGAATATCTCCTCCTTATTTTCCTGAAAGTGGAACACAAATATTATTACCTAACACTGCCTCTGTAGAAGATCTAAGCAACCGATCTCCATGCCCCCTCCATAGGCTCAAAACGAAATAGATATGAAATCATATCAACATATATTGTTGTTATGGATGAGAATTTAGTGGAAAACCTCATGCCATGCATCAATGTCTTTTCGATGAAAAGGCCATCGCAGAAAATTTCCATTAACGTTAGCAAAAGGGGTTACAGTCTTACAGGTCATCCAGAGGCCCTTGGCGACATCCTTAACGTTGTTACTTGATTACTTCAAACCTGACCTTGATGCCTCCTGCACTGACACCACATGTACAGCTAGAACCACGTGAATCGTTTTTCTTTCAATCTGAGAGTTGGCTGGGATTAAAATTGAGATCCTGAGAATAGAGCTTCCGAGTACAGGTTTCCCATCGTGTGTTCTCACGTCAGTGCGCCTGCATCCGAGGAGAGATAAGCCCCCAGATTTGTGTACTTTCACATCTAGGGAGGAGATCAATCAAGTGCTGAGCCTGTGTATTTTAGCATCTTACCTGAAGATCTCTGGCAAGAACAGCGTGAGGATGGCCGACAACGTGAGATTTGACTGGGTCTGGAATCTTGCCTGATGGTCACCGGCAAGAACAGCACGAGGATAGCCGGCGGCGTGGGATTTGATTGGGCCCGGCGTGACTATCACGTGAAGCAGGCGAGGATCATGCGGCGGCGAAGGAGAGATTATGATTTTTTTTTCTTTCCCGCTGATTAGGGATAGGCGGTTTTTTTAGGCAGGTTCGCTGGGCAACCACGTCCAAACAGGAATCCCTTTAGGAAGGGGAGACAGATAAGTGGAAAGATTAATCGTGGGAAGAGGGATTACGGGGAATATCTTACCTGCGCATAGAGATTAGAGGGGAGATCTCTTTAGGCCCACCAGAAAATCAGGGGAGCAGAAAGATTAGAATCGTGGGGGAGAGGGAGATTGGGATCGAGCGTTGCCACGCTCGCTCGTGAAAGAGCTTTTCCACTCTTTACAACCATTGTTTCAATCTGGGCCAGTATAGTTTGGACCCATAAAATTGACGGTTGAGAATTTCTCTTTTTTCTATAAAATTGAGGTTGAGAATTTCTCTTTTTTCTATAGTTAATTAGATTAAATCTGGCCATTATAACTCGGTCCCACCGAGATTAACGGCTCTTATTTACTAATTAACGTGGTAATTTTTTGGAAGTCACAAATTAGTATAGGT
>NC_041392.1:664945635-664977203 GCF_002162155.2 Triticum dicoccoides | reverse complement strand
TATCGATATAGATAGATATAGATAGATATAGATAGATAGATAGATAGATAGATATAGATAGATAGATATAGATAGATAGATAGATAGATAGATATAGATAGATAGATAGATAGATTTGCTGATGTCTTCTGTAGCAATAATTAGTCCGGATTCCTCATAGCCTTAGTGCCTCACGTTGGATAAGTAGATGTCCACGTACATAGTAAAGAGATTACCAAGATTCTTTTTTTGTGGCGAGAGATTACCAAAACTATTTTGTTTAATACTGAGGTGTGCCTATAATAGAATATTATACCAGTAATAAATCATGAAGGAACAAATGAGACAAAAAATACATATGTGCATGTCTTAGTTCCAAGAATTATTACTTCCATTCTCGCAATTCATTTACTAATGAATCATGATGTTGTTCTAATGCTTTTGTATAAATTAAGTATTCTTACCCAGCAATTTTTTAAGTATACTTCAAAACTCATAAAGATAGTCATGATAAAGGATCACAAGAAAGTAATATGTTCGCGCATAGGAAACATACCCATCTGTGTCAAAATATAACGCATATAAATAAACATGTAGTAAAATTTTAAAACTTTGAGCACTAATCTATGGATAGGAGATGTAAGAATAACATCTTATTCACTACATGGTCTACGGATCTGAATGTATTTTTTTATTATTTCTGGTGTTCGTTGCACTGCCATGATTGAAGATGAATAAATCGGAAGTTTTCGCGCAAAAAAGGACTATAAAATAATTTAATCCATATGCCATTTAATTAATTCTTTGAAATATTCTAAAAAACTATAGCTAAAATTATGATTTAGAAACAACAAATATTCATTTCTAGCTTATATTTTGGAACATATGGAATACTTGGTAATTATATTGGGGAAATGGCATGCACAACCATTATGGAAAATTCGCACAAATCTAGGAGAACCTATGAATATCACAATCGTATATTGCTTTAGGAATTATGTTGATGGAGAATAATGGAGCGATGATTGAACAATGGAGTCAAATTTTTTGGAAATAAATATAGGAGATAAGGGAGCGACACATACAACCACTATGGAGAAATTGCATAGCTCTAGAGTATATATAATATCCCAATAGTGTATGCTCGATGAGTTTACCAATTATTTTTAATGATAGAGTATGCCTAAAATACGATGTTAGCAGTAAGAAAAACATGAATTAACAAGTAAGACCATAAATACAAGCATGACATTTAAGTGCCAAAATTTGTATTTTCATTGTCGCAATTTGTTTACTAATTAGTGATTATGTCTGTTCTATCTACAATACTTGAGATTCAAAAAAGTTCTAAATGAAATAAGGTGTGCAAATGCTTCTATGTAGATTAAGTATTGTTCATAAAAATAGTAATCGGAATTACCGCATGAAAAATGAGTTCAATTTACAGTAGAAAGTCTGAATCTGCCAGCACAAACAAGTGAGCCACCACGATGCTAATGATGAGGCCGATGGAGGAACAGAAAACCGTGTTTAAATGTAAGACGTCAATACAAGAGAATTTATTTAGATCATCGCTGAAAATTGTTTCTAATTTTTCCAATTTACATAAAGAGTGATGTCTCTTATGGGGTAATCGCCCACCAATGGTGAATCGTAAAAATAGATTGAGAATATTGTATGTTGCCAAAACTTATAATTCAACTAAAAAACTTCTAATACTGCCTCTATTCTCAAACAAAAGAGGTATAACGTTTTCTCTTTTTGCTCCAAAAGCAAGGCATATAGTCATATGGGACAATTAGAAGCTGAGTTTAGTGGGATAGCACTTACATGATTGGTGGGCTTGAATGTATCTTGGTATGTGTGCAACAACTTGCATCACTTTGTTTGAGAATAGAGGGAGTAATATCTACATTGCCCTAGGAAAGTAATATCAATGATTTACCTATAATAAAAATATTCTATATAGCATACTGATATGAAAAAAATAGTCAAACTTTAGATCTGGAGAGCATATGAACACCTAAAATAGCATCTTCAGATATATGTTGAAACTCTAGCCGCGCAAACACGCGGGTGAACCTGCTAGTTTTTTTTTTCAAAATATTGTTAATTATATTTCAAAACTGGATGAACTTTTTCAAATCCGTGCTTTTTAAAAATCTGGTGAACTTTTTTCAAATACATGAACTTTTTCAAAATTGATTAATTTTTTTATTTTTGTGAACATTTTTTGAAAATCGATAAAGTTTATAAAAGTTTCCGAATTCTTTTTCAAAAATATTTCGTTTTTTACAAATAATTTATAATAGGACTCAAGCAATGGTCAAATAGCCCGTTTTCGGATACCACACAACGCAGTGATCGTGGTGCAGTGGTTAATGTGCTAAGTGTGTCGACGGTGGCATGCAAGTTCGAATCCCACTTCTCGCATATAAATTGTTTTAGTTTCTTATGGCTGGAGGCGAGTGATGCTGGGCCGGCCCACTACAGTTCGCCTTCGAGCTCCAAATAGCCTCGTAGGGAGCTCCTATGTAGTTACATGACCGGGAGGTTGCAAGTTTAATTTGCAGCACTCATAAGTATTTTTGGCCCAGCCCTTTATCCCTTATGCGGGCTGTCTTCATTGGGCTTTGATTTGCATGGGCCGACTTCATTGCGATCGGGTCGCCCCTATGTTTTAGCAATGTATACTAAGCAAAACTAACGATTGACGACGTACGGGCGGAAGCGTTAACCCTTTTATTAGTATATATAGGTACTAGTTTAACGCCCGTGCATTGCCACTGGCCACCAAATGGATTTATCATGAGCTTCTCGTTTCAGCTCTTCTTCGACCGTTGTGTCGTTTGCTTCACTATGTTGCCACCCACCTCCAAATCCATCTGTTTTCCCAAGTCTACCAAATTGCAGTCATCATTCTAAGCCGCTGGACTTGAACTCCACAGTCATTACATCGCGTACTGCCACATTTTCGCCACTCCAATTTTGCATGTGTTTATTACTGAAAAAGGCTTTCGTCCCGCTTTATAAATAAAGCAACCACCAAGCACAAAGTCAATAAGGTAACATCCAAACAACACACACACCCAACGCCATCGTAGGCAAAGGTCCAACAGGCACGCACAACTCACTCCACGGGTTTAGCTGTGGGCACAACACAACAAGCCCAAAACATACACAAGGGACGCATAAACAAACAAAGCAGTGGCGACGCTGACGAGAGAACTAATCTGGCTCTGGTGGTGGTGGGGGAAGCGGTGGAGCCATCCGGAGAGCCATCGCGCGAAGCTGGGTGATGATGGAGGTGATGGCGTCTGTCTCCCTGGGGCGGCTAAGCGGCCGCCAAAACTGCAAGTAACCAGACCATTTGAACAGAGCGTCAGTACAACGACGAAGAGGGATACATTGAATCACAAGCTTATTCATAATAGTCCACAGCGTCCAGGCTACCACACCGATGGTCAGCCACCTAATGTGACAGGACGAGGGTGGAAATGCCTGGAGTTCGGCGAATAGAGCGTGGAAGTTGTTGCGGTCCCAGCTTCCACCCACTACTTCGCGGAAACAAATCCAGAGGAACTGCGCAGACACACACGTGAAGAAGATATGGTTCGAATCCTCCTAAGGCCCGCAGAGCGGACATCGCCCATCGCCAGTGCCGTTGCGTTTCAGGACCTCCATGCCAGACGGAAGGCGGCCGCGGATCCATTGCCATAGGAAAATCCCAATATTCAGGGGTAGCCGGATCTCCCAGATGGAGGAAAGAGCCTCAGGTCCCGGAGAGGGGGCGATAGCCTGGTAGAGTGATTTGGTGGAGAATATACCAGAGGGCTCTAGACGCCACCTGGTTTGTTTTAGTTTCTTATGGCTGGAGGCGAGTGATGCTGGGCCGGCCCACTACAGTTCGCCTTCGAGCTCCAAGTAGCCTCGTAGGGAGCTCCTATGTGACGCTCTCTCTGAGAGTCAATGTTTCACACAGGGCGCGGCTCACCTGTGGCAGTCAAACGTCCGCCCCAGCCACAGTAGTTACATGACCAGGAGGTTGCAAGTTTAATTTGCAGCACTCATAAGTATTTTTGGCCCAGCCCTTTATCCCTTATGTGGGCTGTCTTCATTGGGCTTTGATTTGCATGGGCCGACTTCATTGCGATCGGGTTGCCCTTATGTTTTAGCAATGTATACTAAGCAAAACTAACGATTGACGACGTACGGGCGGAAGCGTTAACCCTTTTATTAGTATATATAGGTACTAGTTTAACGCCCGTGCATTGCCACTGGCCAACAAATGGATTTATCATGAGCTTCTCGTTTCAGCTCTTCTTCGACCGTTGTGTCGTTTGCTTCACTATGTTGCCACCCACCTCCAAATCCATCTGTTTTCCCAAGTCTACCAAATTGCAGTCATCATTCTAAGCCGCTCGACTTGAACTCCACAGTCATTACATCGCGTACTGCCACATTTTCGCCACTCCAATTTTGCATGTGTTTATTACTGAAAAAGGCTTTCGTCCCGCTTTATAAATAAAGCAACCACCAAGCACAAAGTCAATAAGGTAACATCCAAACAACACACACACCCAACGCCATCGTAGGCAAAGGTCCAACAGGCACGCACAACTCACTCCACGGGTTTAGCTGTGGGCACAACACAACAAGCCCAAAACATACACAAGGGACGCATAAACAAACAAAGCAGTGGCGACGCTGACGAGAGAACTAATCTGGCTCTGGTGGTGGTGGGGGAAGCGGTGGAGCCATCCGGAGAGCCATCGCGCGAAGCTGGGTGATGATGGAGGTGATGGCGTCTGTCTCCCTGGGGCGGCTAAGCGGCCGCCAAAACTGCAAGTAACCAGACCATTTGAATAGAGCGTCAGTACAACGACGAAGAGGGATACATTGAATCACAAGCTTATTCATAATAGTCCACAGCGTCCAGGCTACCACACCGATGGTCAGCCACCTAATGTGACAGGACGAGGGTGGAAATGCCTGGAGTTCGGCGAATAGAGCGTGGAAGTTGTTGCGGTCCCAGCTTCCACCCACTACTTCGCGGAAACAACTCCAGAGGAACTGCGCAGACACACACGTGAAGAAGATATGGTTCGAATCCTCCTAAGGCCCGCAGAGCGGACATCGCCCATCGCCAGTGCCGTTGCGTTTCAGGACCTCCATGCCAGACGGAAGGCGGCCGCGGATCCATTGCCATAGGAAAATCCCAATATTCAGGGGTAGCCGGATCTCCCAGATGGAGGAAAGAGCCTCAGGTCCCGGAGAGGGGGCGATAGCCTGGTAGAGTGATTTGGTGGAGAATATACCAGAGGGCTCTAGACGCCACCTGGTTTGTTTTAGTTTCTTATGGCTGGAGGCGAGTGATGCTGGGCCGGCCCACTACAGTTCGCCTTCGAGCTCCAAGTAGCCTCGTAGGGAGCTCCTATGTGACGCTCTCTCTGAGAGTCAATGTTTCACACAGGGCGCGGCTCACCTGTGGCAGTCAAACGTCCGCCCCAGCCACAGTAGTTACATGACCGGGAGGTTGCAAGTTTAATTTGCAGCACTCATAAGTATTTTTGGCCCAGCCCTTTATCCCTTATGTGGGCTGTCTTCATTGGGCTTTGATTTGCATGGGCCGACTTCATTGCGATCGGGTCGCCCCTATGTTTTAGCAATGTATACTAAGCAAAACTAACGATTGACGACGTACGGGCGGAAGCGTTAACCCTTTTATTAGTATATATAGGTACTAGTTTAACGCCCGTGCATTGCCACTGGCCAACAAATGGATTTATCATGAGCTTCTCGTTTCAGCTCTTCTTCGACCGTTGTGTCGTTTGCTTCACTATGTTGCCACCCACCTCCAAATCCATCTGTTTTCCCAAGTCTACCAAATTGCAGTCATCATTCTAAGCCGCTCGACTTGAACTCCACAGTCATTACATCGCGTACTGCCACATTTTCGCCACTCCAATTTTGCATGTGTTTATTACTGAAAAAGGCTTTCGTCCCGCTTTATAAATAAAGCAACCACCAAGCACAAAGTCAATAAGGTAACATCCAAACAACACACACACCCAACGCCATCGTAGGCAAAGGTCCAACAGGCACGCACAACTCACTCCACGGGTTTAGCTGTGGGCACAACACAACAAGCCCAAAACATACACAAGGGACGCATAAACAAACAAAGCAGTGGCGACGCTGACGAGAGAACTAATCTGGCTCTGGTGGTGGTGGGGGAAGCGGTGGAGCCATCCGGAGAGCCATCGCGCGAAGCTGGGTGATGATGGAGGTGATGGCGTCTGTCTCCCTGGGGCGGCTAAGCGGCCGCCAAAACTGCAAGTAACCAGACCATTTGAACAGAGCGTCAGTACAACGACGAAGAGGGATACATTGAATCACAAGCTTATTCATAATAGTCCACAGCGTCCAGGCTACCACACCGATGGTCAGCCACCCAATGTGACAGGACGAGGGTGGAAATGCCTGGAGTTCGGCGAATAGAGCGTGGAAGTTGTTGCGGTCCCAGCTTCCACCCACTACTTCGCGGAAACAACTCCAGAGGAACTGCGCAGACACACACGTGAAGAAGATATGGTTCGAATCCTCCTAAGGCCCGCAGAGCGGACATCGCCCATCGCCAGTGCCGTTCCGTTTCAGGACCTCCATGCCAGACGGAAGGCGGCCGCGGATCCATTGCCATAGGAAAATCCCAATATTCAGGGGTAGCCGGATCTCCCAGATGGAGGAAAGAGCCTCAGGTCCCGGAGAGGGGGCGATAGCCTGGTAGAGTGATTTGGTGGAGAATATACCAGAGGGCTCTAGACGCCACCTGGTTTGTTTTAGTTTCTTATGGCTGGAGGCGAGTGATGCTGGGCCGGCCCACTACAGTTCGCCTTCGAGCTCCAAGTAGCCTCGTAGGGAGCTCCTATGTGACGCTCTCTCTGAGAGTCAATGTTTCACACAGGGCGCGGCTCACCTGTGGCAGTCAAACGTCCGCCCCAGCCACAGTAGTTACATGACCGGGAGGTTGCAAGTTTAATTTGCAGCACTCATAAGTATTTTTGGCCCAGCCCTTTATCCCTTATGTGGGCTGTCTTCATTGGGCTTTGATTTGCATGGGCCGACTTCATTGCGATCGGGTCGCCCCTATGTTTTAGCAATGTATACTAAGCAAAACTAACGATTGACGACGTACGGGCGGAAGCGTTAACCCTTTTATTAGTATATATAGGTACTAGTTTAACGCCCGTGCATTGCCACTGGCCAACAAATGGATTTATCATGAGCTTCTCGTTTCAGCTCTTCTTCGACCGTTGTGTCGTTTGCTTCACTATGTTGCCACCCACCTCCAAATCCATCTGTTTTCCCAAGTCTACCAAATTGCAGTCATCATTCTAAGCCGCTGGACTTGAACTCCACAGTCATTACATCGCGTACTGCCACATTTTCGCCACTCCAATTTTGCATGTGTTTATTACTGAAAAAGGCTTTCGTCCCGCTTTATAAATAAAGCAACCACCAAGCACAAAGTCAATAAGGTAACATCCAAACAACACACACACCCAACGCCATCGTAGGCAAAGGTCCAACAGGCACGCACAACTCACTCCACGGGTTTAGCTGTGGGCACAACACAACAAGCCCAAAACATACACAAGGGACGCATAAACAAACAAAGCAGTGGCGACGCTGACGAGAGAACTAATCTGGCTCTGGTGGTGGTGGGGGAAGCGGTGGAGCCATCCGGAGAGCCATCGCGCGAAGCTGGGTGATGATGGAGGTGATGGCGTCTGTCTCCCTGGGGCGGCTAAGCGGCCGCCAAAACTGCAAGTAACCAGACCATTTGAACAGAGCGTCAGTACAACGACGAAGAGGGATACGTTGAATCACAAGCTTATTCATAATAGTCCACAGCGTCCAGGCTACCACACCGATGGTCAGCCACCTAATGTGACAGGACGAGGGTGGAAATGCCTGGAGTTTGGCGAATAGAGCGTGGAAGTTGTTGCGGTCCCAGCTTCCACCCACTACTTCGCGGAAACAACTCCAGAGGAACTGCGCAGACACACACGTGAAGAAGATATGGTTCGAATCCTCCTAAGGCCCGCAGAGCGGACATCGCCCATCGCCAGTGCCGTTGCATTTCAGGACCTCCATGCCAGACGGAAGGCGGCCGCGGATCCATTGCCATAGGAAAATCCCAATATTCAGGGGTAGCCGGATCTCCCAGATGGAGGAAAGAGCCTCAGGTCCCGGAGAGGGGGCGATAGCCTGGTAGAGTGATTTGGTGGAGAATATACCAGAGGGCTCTAGACGCCACCTGGTGCGATCATCTTCCACATCAAGCTCAGGCTCATGCAATGTGATGCAGTCGAGCAAGTCATGCCAAGCGGCATTCTCATCCGGGCCAAATGGATGTCGGAACGCGAGCTGCCCTAAGTTAATAAGGGCCACCGTGACAGAGATCCGCGGGTCAACCGCGATGAAGAACAGGTCAGGAAAACGTGACCCAAAGGGGGCGTCCCCAGCCCAACGATTGAACCAAAATAGCGTGGTGGTGCCAGATCCAACCGCAATCGAGGTCCCGATGCAGAGTACTGGGAGGAGCTGTATGATGGATTGCCAGAACTGGGAGCCACCAAACCACTGACAGAAGGCGAGCGGCTGGCCACGAAGGTATTTCTACTGGATGATGCGGAGCCATAAGCCACCCTCACTGTTCATAATCCGCTAGAGCCACCTAGTCAGGAGGGCAATGCTCATGCGTTTGGAAGACATGATCCCAAGACCACCCTGATCACGAGGCTTACAGATCTCAGTCCACTGGACCATGTGGTACTTCTGCTTGTCACCCTCGCCAACCCAGAAGAAGCTCCCCTGAACTCTGGCAATCTCATGATGCAGAGTCTCAGGCAGGCTGTAGAAGCTCATAGTGAATAGGAGCAGGTTGGAAAAGGGCGAGTTAATGAGCACAGTTCGGGCTGCCTTCGAGAGCCACCGCCCCTGCCAAGGCTCAATGCAGTGCTAGAGCTTGCCAACCGTGGGCCGCAGCTCGGCCACCGTGAGCATCATGTCACTAATAGGTATCCCCAAATTGGTCGTGGGTAAGCTCCCAAGCGTACAGTTAAGGCGGTCCGCGATGCTCTGTCGTTCGTCGTCGGAGTAGCCCAAGACCATGACCACGCTCTTATTGAAGTTAATCCTGAGGCCAGACATCTACTGAAAGCAGAGCAAGAGGAACTTCAAGTTCGTGATGTCGCTCGCAGATCCTTCCACCATGATAATGGTGTCATCTACATATTGGAGGAGGGAGATCCCGTTCCCTCCTACTTGATGCGGGAGTATGCCCTTGATATGGCCAGCTGCCTTGGTCTTATCTAAGATGGCTGCCAGGGCATCAACCATGTTCAAGAGGAACAATCTCGCCGTTAATGTTCACCGCGGTCCGGCCCGACGAGACCATTTGCATCACGCGGGTCACCCAACGGTTATCAAAGCCCTTTCGGAGAAGGCATTACCGCAGGAAGGGCCAGCTGTGTGACACCCCTGATTCAATCATACACTACTCATACACACAAATGTGTACGATCAAGATCAGGGACTCGCGGGAAGATATCACAACACTATTCTAGACACAAATTAAAATAATACAAGCTTTATATTACAAGCTAGGGGCCTCGAGGGCTCGAATATAAGTGCTCGATCACAAACAAGTCAGCAGAAGCAACAATATCTGAGTACAGACATTAAGTTAAACAAGTTTGCCTTAAGAAGGCTAGCACACATTAGCAACGATCGAAAAGGCAAGGCCTCCTGCGTGGGACCTCCTAACTACTCCTCGAAGTCGAACTCCACATAGAATCATCATCGGGATCCTCTGGCTCCTGGACTCCATCATCTAGTTGCAACAATTGAGAACATTGGAAAAGGGGGGAAAAGAGGGACCAAAGCAACCGTGAGTACTCATCCAAAGTACTCGCAAGCAAGGATCTACACTACATATGCATTGGTATCAATGAAATGGGTAGTATCTGTGGACTGAACTGCAGAATGCCAGAATAAGAGGGGGTAGCTAGTCCTATCAAAGACTACGCTACTAACATCCTCCATCTTGAAGCATGTATAAGAGAGAAGCAAGTGCGGCATAAAGTAACAGCGCATAGCATAATCCTACTCGGCGATCCTCCCCTCGTCGCCTAGTGGGAAAGCGATCACTGGGTTATCTCTGGAACTTGTAAGAGGTGTGTTTTATTAAGTATCCAGATCTAGTTGTCATAAGGTCAGAATACAACTCCGGGTCGTCCTTTTACCAAGGGACACAACTATTCGAATAGATAAACTTCCCTACAGGGGTGCACCGCATTACCCAACAGGCTCGATCCCTCTGGCCAAACACACTTTCGTAGGTCATGCCCGGCCTCGGAAGATCAACACATCGCAGCCCTACCTAGGCACAACAGAGAGGTCAACACGCTGTTCTAAATCCTAAGCACGCAGGGGTCTGGGCCCATCGCCCGTTGCACACCTGCACGTTGCGTACACGGCCGGTGAGCAGACCTAGCAACCTCCATTATAAAGGAAGTTGCGTTACGCGGTCCAACCCGACGCGCGCCGCTCAGTCGCTGACGTCAAGAAGGCTTCGGCTGATACCACGACGTCGAGTGCCCATAACTGTTCCCGCGTAGTTGGTTAGTGAGTATAGGCCAGTGGCGAGACTCAGATCAAATATCCAGATCTCATTAAGTGTGTTATTTAAAGTAACCGCGAATGCTGACCAGTACCAGGCCCACCTGTCTCCTCGGTGTTCACAACATCCCCTGTCGCTCCGCCACAAAGTAACACTTGAGGGGCCGTTAGGAGCCCAGGCCCATCACTACCTGGGTGGAACCACCTGCCCCTTCAGCCCCCATCTCCGAACAGTATCATACGTAATGTAATAGTATAAAGTATATACTATAGGCCCGTGATCACCTCTTGAACTGATCATGGACCAGTAGTATAGCATGGTAGACGGACAAGAGTGTAGGGCCACTGATGGAATACTAGCATCCTATACTAAGCATTTAGGATAGCAGTTAAAGGTATCAACAATTGTAGCAACAATGACAAGCTATACAGTAGAATAGGATTAACCATAAGCAGTAACATGCTACACTACTCTAATGCAAGCAGTACAGAGAATGAATAGGCGACATCGGGTTGATCAAAGGGGGGGGGGGCATGCCTGGTTGCTCTGGCAAGAAGGAGGGGTAGTCGTCGATGTAGTCGATCACGGGGGTATCGACACCGTCTCGGGGTCTATCGAAAAGAAGTAACAGAGGGGGAACACAATAAATAATAGAGCAATCAAAGCAACACAAAAGCATATCAAGGCAATACATGGTGCTAGGGGTGACCTAACGCGGTACTAGGTGCTGCTTGTGAAGGGGGAAAACATCCGGGAAAGTATCCCCGGTGTTTGGCATTTTCGGACAGACGGACCGGAGGGGGACAGTTGCAGGTTCGCTATCCTAGGGACATGTGGTAGACGAAGTGACTGTGCATTCGAATCCGTCTCATCGTTCTGAGCAACTTTCATGTAGAAAGTATTTTCATCTGAGTTACAGATTATTTTATATTAATTTTCAAAGTCATTTTCTAAATTATTTTAATTCAAAAATTAAATAGTTAAATGCTATGGGTACACATAAGTGTACCCAGAGGTGTACACACATGTGGCTGACTGGTGGGGACGGGGGGCTGAGTCAGCAGCCCAGACATCAGTCAAAGTTTGACCGTTGACTGGTCAACCTGACCAGTAGGTCCCACATGTCATTAAACAGTTATTTAACAGATTGTTTAAATAGGTTATTTAGGTCGGGTGGGAGCCAGAGGTCAGTCAGACATTTTAGTTAACTAATTTTAGTTTGACCCAAATTCCTAATTAGCGTGTGGGGGTCCCATAGTCAGTGGCTAGGGGGGGGGTTAGCTGCTAACTAAAAGGCAGGCCCCAACAGGGGATTTTGCACGCGCGCTTGGGCAGAGGGGCGTTGGCCGCGTCGGCACTTGGCCGGCAGGCAGTGGGGTCAGGCGGGCTTCACGCGCAACGGACATGGGCGAGCGGGGACGGCGCGGAGGAGCGAGCGACGGCCATGGAGTTCGCGAGCGGGGGTGGAGGCGGAGCGCCGTTAGCAGGGCGGTGGGCGACTACGGCAGCGGCGCGGCAGGTTGCTACCTCTTGAGCTTGCGTTGGATTTCCTCGAAGAGGAAAGGATGATGCAGCAGAGTAGCGTAAGTATTTCCCTCAGTTTTTGAGAACCAAGGTATCAATCCAGTAGGAGGCCATGCTCAAGTCCCTCGTACCTTCACAAAACGATAGCTACTCGCAGCCAACGCAATTAGGGGTTGTCAACCCCTTCACAGTCACTTACGAGAGTGAGATCTGATAGATATATTATTTTTGGTATTTTTGGTATAAAGATGCAAAGTGAAAAGTAAAGGCAAAGTAAATAGCAAAGCAATATTAAAGTGATGGAGATTAATATGATGAGAATAGACCCGGGGGCCATAGGTTTCACTAGTGGCTTCTCTCAAGAGCATAAGTATTCTACGGTGGGTGAACAAATTACTGTTGAGCAACTGACAGAATTGAGCATAGTTATGAGAATATCTAGGCATGATCATGTATAAAGGCATCACGTCCGTGACAAGTAGACCGAAACAATTCTGCATCTACTACTATTACTCCACTCATCGACCGCTATCCAGCATGCATCTAGAGTATTAAGTTAAAAATAGAGTAACGGCTTAAGCAAGATGACATGATGTAGAGAGATAAATTCATGCAATATGAAATAAACCCCATCTTGTTATCCTCGATGGCAACGATACAATACGTGCCTTGCTGCCCCTTCTATCACTGGGAAAGGACACCGCAAGATCGAACCCAAAGCTAAACACTTCTCCCATGGCAGGAACTACCAATCTAGTCGGCCAAACCAAACGGATAATTTGAAGAGTCTTGCAAAGATAACCAATCATACATAAAAGAATTAAGAGAAGATTCAAATATTATTCATAGATAGACTTGATCATAAACCCACAATTCATCAGTCTCAACAAACACACCACAAAAAGAAGATTACATCGAATAGATCTCCACGAGAGAGGGGGAGAACTTTGTATTGAGATCCAAAAAGAGAGAAGAAGCCATCTAGCTACTAACTATGGACCCAAAGGTCTGAGGTAAACTACTCACACTTCATCGGAGAGGCTATGATGATGTAGAAGCCCTTCGTGATGACAGCCCTCTTCTGGCGGAGCTCCAAAACAGGCCCCAAGATGGGATCTCATGGATACAGAAAGTTGCGGCGGTGGAATTAGGTTTTTGGCTCCGTCTCTGATCCTTTGGGGGTACGTAGGTATATATAGGAGGAAGAAGTACGTTGGTGGAGCTCCAAGGGGCCCACGAGGCAGGGGACACACCCTAGGAGGGGGGGGGGCGCCCCCACCCTCGTGACCGCCTCTTTGACTCCTTGGAGTAGGGTCCAAGTCTCCTGGATCACGTTCGGTGAGAAAATCACATTCCCGAAGGTTTTATTCCGTTTGGACTCCGTCTGATATTCCGTTTCTTCGAAACACTGAAATAGGCAAAAAAAAACAGCAATTCAGGGCTGGGCCTCCGGTTAATAGGTTAGTCCCAAAAATAATATAAAAGTGGAAAATAAAGCCCAATATAGTCCAAAACAGTAGATAATATAGCATGGAGCAATCAAAAAATATAGATACGTTGGAGACGTATCATAGGTGCGGCCGCGAACCGGCGGGGGAGAGGAGGGATTGCGCGGGCGACCCGACTAGGAAGCACGCCGGCAGGCCGCGGTGCAGCAGCTGCAGTACGCAGGCAGCAGCAGTATAGCGAGCACGGGCAAACGGGGCATGGGCGTCAGTGGGGGAGGGCGCAATGCGACAGCGGGGCTAGTGGAGGACGGCGTTGCAGGAGGGAGAGGAGGCCGGGGTGCGGTGAGCACGCTGCTGTCGCATGTACGGGGTAGAGATCAGGGGCGCGCGAGTGCAAGCGGGAGCAGAGCTCCGGGCGCATGGTGGAATAGCGGCGTACGACCACGAATTCGAAGGGGGCAAGCTGGGGGTGGAGGAGGAGCTCACTTTGAGCCTGTAGATGAACAAGGTGGGCTCAAGGCGGCTCCGCCTAGGTGAATCGTAGACGAGCGTTGCAGTCCCCGAGGATGATGACGACGGCGATCCAGCGATGCGACGGGGATGGGCTCGATCTGGTCCTTGTAGACGAAGCAGCGAGCAGCGGAGGTTCTTCTGGGCGTGCGAAGTCGACGTGGGGTCGAGGTTGGTCATGGCTGCAAGGTGCTCCATGGCCACCATGACATTCAAGCCCGATCCCGATTGGATTGGGGGAGAGGAAGAGTAGGGGCGCGAGTGGGGGTGTCGGTGCCTAGGGTTTCGGCACCAGGGGGTTAAGGGAGTGGGGATGGGACGGCCTGGCATGTGGCTTGGCCGAGGCCCGGTGGGAGGGGGCCTTCTGGCCTTTTATTTATTATGTTTTATTTTATTTTTTACCTTTTCTTTTCTATTTTCTTTTATTTCTTAATAGTTTATAGTTTTACCAAAAGAAAACCTCATAACTATAATAGAGTTACAATTCCAAATACTGCCGCAAAAAGTTTTACCCCTGAACAAAATAGTTTAGTATTTTATAAAATCAAAAAGGCATTTCTTTAATTGTTTTACTTAATGTTTTAATTACTTAAGAGCATTTAAATCTTTTATAAAAGTGTGGTTTCTCCATCGTAATTACCTATGCATTATTTGGCACAACCAAACAATTTAGTTTTAATATTTGAAAACTTTTGTTGTTAGCCTTTGTTTTAAATTTTAATTTGAACCGGTTTGAAATCAACGCGAGTATAATTACAGTTACCGAGGTGACGTGGCATCATTAGTAGAGGTTGAGTGTAGCTTAATTATCCGGACGTTACAATTCTCCTCCACTACAAGAAATCTCGTCCCGAGATTTAAGAGGGGGATTTCGGGTGAAAGTTCTAGTTACAAAATTCTAACGAGCCTTCTTGGTCTTGGTTGATCTTCTCGAAGAAATTGACCCCTTCCGTTGACGTCTGCATTGCTCTGCTCGAGCTCATCATGATGAAGTTGTAATCCTTCCTTCGGGAGTTCCATCATACTTACGAATAGGCAAGGGGCGGCTCGTCAATGGTAGAATGCTATAAGGGGTAACGTCATCGTACTTCGGGTGGTGATTCATGAACGAACAATTGGGTATCTCTCGAGTTGAACAAATGAAATGCATCAGGAGCAAGGTAAGAAGGTACAACGAGGAGTTCCAAAAGGATAGACAATCGTTCGATGTCAAAAAAAGAGTATGAAAGGGGTTCAGAGCATCAAGATTAAGTATTGCATCTGGTAATGAAATAGATCACTAGGAAGGTGGCTCATGAATTACACACGAAGCCAAGCGTGAGGAATAACCTTGGGCACAAGGATGTACAGGAGAGTCAGGTTTCGCTCCTGTGGAACTGTGGGTTATGGGCCCATCATGCGGGTTAAAGGTAGGAAGGGTGCTGACATCTTGCACGGTCATGATATCAAGGCATGTTAGAAAATAGTCTGTCTGTTATGTTGCCAACAACGTCAGTACCAAGGGCGAGGGATGAAGAGAACCATTTTCCTGCTCGTTGAACGAGGCGGACCAATAGGCAGAGTTCTTGTCCATCGGTGGTTACCGAAATGTCATCAACAATTGTAACAGGTTCTTACTCACAGTGTGGTATAACGAGGTGCTTACCTAAGCAAGGAATTATCACTGCTCAGTTAAGTAGATTACAAGAAAGGTTAAACAATAGAGTGGAAATGAAAACGTGTTTATCAGATTAAATAGAACAATGCATAGGAAAATGTGTTTAAACACATACTTCAGGGGTATATCCTTCCCAAGGACAAGTAGAGCATGATATCCATGACAGGATAGAAGTAGAAGACCAGTTAGGTTAGGGGAGAGGAATTTCATGACATTGCTTCGAGATAGCATTGACATGGTCTTCAAGCAAAGGTCAGACTTTGGACACTCAAAGGATTCATCAGGAACAACTCATAGAATAAGTCTTACAATTTCCTCATGGAAGGATGGTTAACCTTGCTAAAAAGGAAGAACTATAACAATAGGTCCTCCGCCACGTGTATTAGGCATGACATCACCTTACCAGGTCATATAAAGACCAATGTTATATCTCATGGAAATATGTTCCAACCGTCATATCTGACTGAGATTCACATCTGATTGGTGTTAGGATATAACTCAGACTCAGGATGCCTGAGAAGAAAGGTGCAACACAAATTGTTGAGGCGACATTGTAAGATTCTCGGGAATTGAACTATGGAGGCGAGTTCCGAAACAAGAGTTCATCATGAAATCAAGGAGAGAATGAGGAGGTGGCTGATGAACTCAGCGACAATTCAATGAGATTTCCAAAATATGGATTTCCACAATTATGTGAACAAGGAGATAACTTTTGTCAGATCAAATGATACAATGAGGTATGCTCTGGAAAACATACTCGATTAAACAATGGTTGACAGGCGTGCCCAAAATATGGGCAAAGGTATCCTGATCAATTGTTAGACTGGTCATCCAATAACCGATAGGCTAAGAATGAACTATCGATCATTAACTTCAAAGCAATAGGGTTGCTAGAAGTGCAGAATCCAAACAGCACCGTTCACTTGTTGGTATCCCTGTTAGAATCATCACGGGGACCAAGAAAGAATGGTGATGGTGAGAAGTATCACTATACCAAGAATTCTTAAGAGGTCGAGCAATCCTCACAATATTCTTGATAGAGAAGACAATAATACTACAAGGTAGAACATAACCTAAGCAAGATAGCATGGAAATCAAGATACAACACAAAACATGAACACGTTTGTGTTGGAGGAAGGCAACAATGTTGTCGATGATAACACAAATCATCGAGGGGCAAGGATGATATTTCCCATCATGAATTCGAAAAATATCCTCGAAGAGCTCAAAATGTTGATGATGATCACGACACAATTGTCGAGAGATTTCATGAAGGTGTAATCAATCGGCGATGACATCAAGTCAAAGGAATGATGAAGCGAAAGGTTATTGGAACCACGAATATAACACATACTCAAAATCAATCCTTCTATGCAAGGCGAAATGATATGATGAGGAAAGTCGATGTAAGCTTAGCTCATCGTCCAAAATTGTGCTCCGGGAAGGAGTAGGTAGCACAGTTAAAAATTTGCACGATAATGGTATAGCCGATCAGCCTAGGAATGACTTGAAGGATTAATAAACTCATAAGCAACAAAGATTACTTAGAGTTATTGAATCGGAGTGCGGGATTGATTCACTTATTAGTGTTCTCGGTTGACGACAACCCAAAACCCAGGAAAATCAGAATCGGTGAGAAATAACAGTTGATGAAGAACCCGTAAGAAGTTATGCAATTCCATGATATTCTTGAGACACCAGAGTGTAATACTCGACGGTAGATCAAAGTAAAGGTTGGACAGGTGCAATGATCTGCAGAAGACAAGTACTTCAACTTGTCCGAGAAATGGTATTTAAAAGGAGAACATGGACGGGACCACGATTGCAAAAGGCCATATCCTAGATATAAGATAAACTTATACCAAGGGAATATATAATTGAAGAGAAGCTTTAATGATACGATCTATATCATGTCCATGGGCATGAACACAAAGTTCAAGGTCGACTCCCACTTCTCCAATGCATAACCTTTCACTCACTTCTCATTTTCGAAGAAGTGGTAGTGTTGAAATTTTATCTGGCAAAATACCAGAAGAGTATGACTCGTGAAAACTTTTGAGTTCACACATATTAAGGAAGTCATAGGTTCAACCCATCAGGGTATCGTAGGAACATATAACACAACCTTCAGGAGTAATAAACATATGCTCAAAAGTAGAGCATGGTTGACAAAGCAGAGGATACAATTTACCAAAGGCATTATATATCCGTGGAAAGGCTCACAAGGTTATTGAATATGAAGAACACTGTCGGATGAAATCCAAGAAATGATCTGGGGGTCCACAAGGGATCTGATGTGAGCATCGGTACTCAACCAGAAGAAGAGGAATGCAAGGAGATCGGATGATAGAAACATGTGACTAATTCAAAGCTCAACTGCAAAGGAATTATGAATTCCAAGTTAAGGGGTCAGAAGCAACGCTCTGATTAGGGATGGATAAGTTGAATAGCCTTAGGGGTACAATCTACGGCAATTTGATTGGCCGAGAACCAGCTCCTATTCAAACGACGTCTGAGACGGAAGGATGAATCATAGGATCTGATTGAGGATTGCAAGCATTCGCAACTTATTGAATCAATGGACTCAAAATGATAGTGAAAAAGGATGCCAATAAGATTGCTATACTTACGGGATTAACCATAATGCAAGCAAGAAAGAATTTCAAGAGCAATAAGCTGCTGAGGATTTTTAGAAGATCGAATAGTATTTTGAAGATCCTTGTGAAACACACGAACTAGTGATGAGCCGATACTCATTATGTGCGAGGAATTATCTGTAGGGGTATTAATGCGGAAAAGAGTTGCAAAGCGGTGGGCACAAAGGATTCTCAGAATATCGGAGAATTTTTTAGGGTATCAAGTAATAACAGGCGCAACTGGGAATGAAGGTATGAAAAACAAGTGTAAGCAGTTATCCATAAGGATTTATCGGTGGTCGGGAATAGAAAAAGTGGTGGGCACAAATCTCGAGAGAATATCAAAGAGTATCTTCGGAATCTTCTGGTGAAGCAAGGCATCATCTAGAATGAAGGGGCTCTCTGGGAGAAAGTATTTACGAGAATCTAGAGTTAGAGTTAGCAAAACCATTTAACCCAAATAGAAGAGAGATTAGAATCCTAGAGTATAGATAAGGAGTAAAAGATCCTAATACCACCCAATTGTGACGTGGGCCAGTAAGCCACACAGCCATGTTAGTAAAACAATTTTCACTGACTAGACTCAACTTCGGCCAAGGAGTTTGGAAGGGGGATTCCTACAGGAAGTCGGCTCTGATACCAACTTGTGACGCCCCCAATTCAATCATACACACAAATGTATACAATCAAGATCAGGGACTCATGGGAAGATATCACAACACAACTCTAGACACAAATTAAAATAATACAAGCTTTATATTACAAGCCAGGGGCCTCCAGGGCTCGAATACAAGTGCTCGATCACAAACAAGTCAGCGGAAGCAACAATATCTGAGTACAGACATTAAGTTAAACAAGTTTGCCTTAAGAAGGCTAGCACCAATTAGCAACGATCGAAAAGGCAAGGCCTCCTGCCTGGGCCGTCCTAATTACTCCTCAAAGTCGAACTCCACATAAAATCATCCTCGGGATCCTCACTACTAGGAAAAGGGCTATAGATGAAATTGACACTAATGGCGCAACAGACATGTGGTGCGTCACTACTATATATACTAATGGCGCACCATGTGTTGGTGCGCCATTAGTGTCGAAATACTAATGGCGCACCACATCCACGATGCGCCATTAGTAACAAGATTTTTTTTCAAAACTAGTAATGGCGCACCAGGGGATAGTGCCCCATTACTAGTTAAACTAGTAATGGTGCACCACATCCATGGTGCACCATTAGTAAAAAAAATTCAATTTTTTTTCAAAACTAGTAATGGCGCACCAGGGGATAGTGCGCCATTACTAGTTAAACTAGTAATGGCGCACCACATCCACGGTGTGCCACTAGTAATTTTTTCAAATTTTTTTTCAATTTTTTATATTTTTTGAAAACTAGTAATGGTGCACCATGGGATTGGTGCGCCATTACTAGTTCACCATTACTAACTTGGCCCAAAAATTCCCTGGTATGCACTCCCCTGACCGCCTTTTCAGTTTTTTAAAAAATAAAAGAAAATGATGAAAATGTCAAAAAAATAAAAGAAAATAAGTTTCCCATGTGATATGTGGTCTAGTTGTTGGAAAAATTTACAAATATGAATTTCGACTTTATTTGCAAAATCTCTCTGGAATTTGTAAAATGGGCATAACTTTTGCATACGAACTCGGATTAAAAAGTTTTCTATATGAAAAATCATCTACTCGAAAAGTTACATCCGAATTTAACGGGGGAAACCCCGTTAAACATTTTCAAAATCCTCAAAAACCTAAAAGAAGAAAGTTACGGGGCTTTTAAGATCTGGAGGCAAAAAAATTCAAAAAAATTCAAACTTACTAGTGGCGCACCGTATGCTAGGTGCGCCACTAGTAACAGAAAAAAATTAGTTTTGATTTTTTTCGGGAATTTTTTTTCAAAATATGATACGTAATATTTTTTCAAAATTTCATCACACTCATGAACATAAACAAAGTCCTAAACATCAACAAGGTTTAATAGGATTGATATGCTAGATATATCAACAAGTGCCTGAGAAGTGAGCTGGTGCTGGGGTTGGATAGAACTCTGAAGTTAAGCATGCTTGGGTTGGAGTAGTGTGAGGATGGGTGACCTTTCGGGAAGTTTGACCACGAAGCATGATTTGACCTGAGATTAAGCCATAGTGACCCAAGATTAAGAAAAAAAATTGTGAATTTTTTATTACTAATGGCGCGGCAATGGTGCGCCATTAGTAAAAAATACTAGTGGCGTGGTACTAGTGGCGCACCAGTAGGGCGCCATTAGTAGGCAAAACTGGTACGTCACTAGTAGGCCTTTTCCTAGTAGTGCCTCTGGCTCATGGACTCCATCATCTGGTTGCGACAACCGAGAAAATTGGAAAAGAGGGGAAAAGAGGGAGCAAAGCAACCGTGAGTACTCATCCAAAGTACTCGCAAGTAAGGATCTACACTACATATGCATTGGTATCAATGAAATGGGTAGTATTTGTGGACTGAACTGCAGAATGCCAGATTAAGAGGGGATAGCTAGTCCTATCTAAGACTATGCTTCTGGAAGCCTCCATCATGAAGCATGTAGAATAGAGTAGCAAGTGCAGCATAAATTAACAACGCATAGCATAAGCAATCACTGGGTTATCTCTGGAACTTGTAAGTGGTGTGTTTTATTAAGTATCCAGTTCTAGTTGTCATAAGGTCATAATACAACTCCAGGTCGTCCTTTTACCGAGGGACACGTCTATTCAAATAGATAAACTTCCCTGCAGGGGTGTACCACATTACCCAACACGCTCGATCCCTCTGGCCGAACACACTTTCCTGGGTATGCTCGGCCTCGGAAGAATAACACGTCGCAGCCCTACCTAGGCACAACAGAGAGGTCAGAACGCTGTTCTATATCCTAAGCACGCAGGGGTCTAGGCCCATCGCCCGTTGCACACCTGCACGTTGCGTACGCGGCCGGTGAGCAGACCTAGCAACCTCCATTACAAAGGAAGTTGCATTACACGGTCCAACCCGACGCGTGCTGCTCAATCGCTGACGTCAAGAAGGCTTCGACTGATACCACGATGTCGAGTGCCCATAACTGTTCCCGTGTAGTTGGTTAGTGTGTATAGGCCAGTTGCTAGACTCAGATCAAATATTCAAATCTCGTTAAGTGTGTTATTTGAAGTAACCGCAGACGCTGACCAAGACCAAGCCCACCTGTCTCCTAGGTGGTCACAACCTCCCCTGTCGCTCCGCCACAAAGTAACACTCGGGGGCCGTTAGGAACCTAGGCCCACCACTACCTGGGTCGAACCACCTGCCCCTTCAGCCCCGATCTCTGAACAGTATCATAAGTAATGTATCAGTATATAGTATATAGTATATGCCCGTGATCACTGATACGTCTTCGTCATATATACTTTTCCAAACACTTTTGCCCTTGTTTTTGACTCTAACTTGCATGATTTGAATGGAACTAACCCGGACTGACGCTGTTTTCAGCAGAATTACCATTGTGTTATTTATGTGCAGAAACAAACGTTCTCGAAATGACCTGAAACTTCACGGAGCAACTTTTTGGAAAATATAAAAAATACCTGCAAAAGATGAAGGCCAGGGGGCCCACCACTTGTCCACAAGGGTGGGGGGTGCGCCCCCTACCTCATGGGCCCCCTAGTGCCTCTCCGACTCCAACTCCAACTCTATATATTGTGTTTCAGGGAGAAAAGAATCAGAGAGAAGGATTCATCGCATTTTACGATACGGAGCCGCCGCCAAGCCCTAAAACCTCTCGGGAGGGCTGATCTGGAGTCCGGTCGGGGCTCCAGAGAGGGGAATCCGTCGCCATCGTCATCATCAACCATCCTCCATCACCAATTTCATGATGCTCACCGCCGTGCGTGAGTAATTCCATCGTAGGCTTGCTGGACGGTGATGGGTTGGATGAGATTTATCATGTAATCGAGTTAGTTTTGTTAGGGTTTGATCCCTAGTATCCACTATGTTCAGAGATTGATGTTGCTATGACTTTGCTATGCTTCATGCTTGTCACTAGGGCCCGAGTGCCATGATTTCAGATCTGAACCTATTATGTTTTCATCAATATATGAGAGTTCTTGATCCTATCTTGCAAGTCTATAGTCACCTATTATATGTTATGATCCGTTAACCCCGAAGTGACAATAATCGGGATACTTACCGGTGATGACCGTAGTTTGAGGAGTTCATGTATTCACTATGTGTTAATGCTTTGTTTTGGTACTCTATTAAAAGGAGGCCTTAATATCCCCTAGTTTCCGTAAGGACCCCGCTGTCATGGGAGGGTAGGACAAAAGATGTCATCCAAGTTCTTTTCCATAAGCCCTATGACTATATTCGAAATACATGCCTACATTACATTGATGAACTGGAGCTAGTTCTGTGTCACCCTAGGTTATGACTGTTACATGATGAACCGCATCCGGCATAATTCTCTATCACTGATCCATTGCCTATCATCTTTCCATATATTGTTCTGCGCTTATTTATTTTTCCGTTGCTATTGCTATCATCACTACAAAATACCAAAAATATTACTTTTACTACTGTTACCTTTTGCTACCATTACCACTACTATCATATTACCTTGCTACTAAACACTTTGCTGCAGATATAAAGTTTCTAGGTGTGGTTGAATTGACAAATCAGCTGCTAATACTTGAGAATATTCTTTGGCTCCCCTTATGTCGAATCAATAAATTTGGGTTGAATACTCTACCCTCGAAAACTGTTGCGATCCCCTATACTTGTGGGTTATCAAGACTATTTTCTAGCGCAGTTGCCGGGGAGCATAGCTCTATTCTTTGAGTCACTTGGGATATATATCTGCTTATCATTATGAAGAACTTGAAAGATCCAAGAATCAAGATGTATCCCTCAACTACGAGGGGAGGTAAGGAACTGCCATCTAGCTATGCACTTGATTCACCTTCTGTTTTGAGTAAGCTTGCGACACCTAAACCTGCTTCTGCTATTCATTCTGATATGTCGCATATTATTGACGATGCCACTTCTGCTATGCATGATACTTATGATGAAACTACTTCTATGCTTGATACTACTGTGCCACTTGGTGAATTTCTTGATGAACAACTTGCTAGAGCTAGAGAGATTGAAAATATTAAATCTAATAATAGTGACGAAAGTGATGATGAAGAATCACTTGTTATTCCTAAGGGTTATGTTTTTGATCAAGAAGCTTCTTTAGCTATTTTAGCTTGCCAAGATATATATGAACTCAAAAGGCTATTAGCTAAATGGAATAAGCAATCTCTAAATGCTAGAATGAAACCTGACTCTGCTTTTGCTACTTCACCTATCTCTGTTACTGATAAGCATTATGAATTCTCGGTTGATCCTGATATAATTACTTTGGTTGAATCTGATCTTTTTCATGGTTATGAATCTAAAACTGTTGTGGCACATCTTACTAAACTAAATGATATAGCCACCCTGTTCACTAAAGATGAGAGAACTCGTTACTTTTATATCCTTAAAATATTTCCATTTTCATTAAAGGGTGATGCTAAGACATGGTTTAATTCTCTTAATCCTGGTTGTGTGCGTAGTCCCCAAGATATGATTTATTACTTCTCTGTTAAATATTTCCCTGGTCATAAGAAACAAGCTGCTTTAAGGGATATATATATATACATATAATTTTATGCAAATTGAAGAAGAGAGTCTCCCACAAGCTTGGGGGAGGCTTCTCCAATTACTTAATGCTTTGCCTGATCATCCTCTTAAGAAAAATGAAATACTTGATATCTTTTACAATGGACTAACCGATGCCTCCAGAGATTACCTGGATAGTTGTGCTGGTTCTGTTTTCAGGGAAAGAACACCGGATGAAGCTGAAATTCTATTGAATAATGTGTTGGCAAATGAAAATAATTGGACACCTTCGGAGCTAGTTCCTGAGCCTATTCCTAAACCAACTCCGAAGAAGAGGGGTATTCTATTTCTCAGTCCTGAAGATATGCAAGAGGCAAAGGAATCTATGAAAGAAAAAGGTATTAAAGCTGAACATGTTAAGAATTTACCTCCCATTGAAGAAATACATGGTCTTAATTTACCTCCTATTGAAGAAACATATGATCTTAATCCTTTACCTATTGAAGAAACTCATGGTCTTGATAACCCGACACAGGTAGTAAAGGTAAATTCTCTTTATAGATATGATAAAGCTGAAATCCCATTTACTAAGTTTGCTAGCCCATGCTTAGATGAGTTTGATAGATTTATGGCTAAGCAAGAAGGTTTTAATGCTTATTTTGGTAGACAATTAAAATACAATTCAAATATGCTTGAACACTTGGGTGATTATATGGCTAATGTTAAATGTGAACTTAAACTTATTAGTAAACATGCTTCTATGGTTACCACTCAAGTAGAACAAGTAATTAAAGCTCAAAATGATTTGCTCAATGAATTAAATATTGAGGATAATGATAATGATGTTAGAGTTATGACTAGAAGTGGTAGAATGACTCAGGAACCTTTGTATCCTGAAGGTCATCCTAAAAGAACTGAGCAAGATTCTCAGAGAAATAATATAGATGCACCTAGTTCTTCTAAAAATAAGAAAAAGAAAAATGATAGGACTTTACATGCTTCTAGTGATCCTATTGTTGAAACACCTAAGAATCCAAATGATATTTCTATACCTGATGCCGAAACACAATCTGGTAATGAACCTGAAACTAGTGATAATGATAATGATAATGTTCATGATGATGCTCAACCTAGTAATGATAATGATATAGAAATTGAACCTGCTGTTGATCTTGATAACCCACAATCAAAGAATCAACGTTATGATAAGAAAGACTTTGTTGCTAGGAAACATGGTAAAGAAAGAGAGCCTTGGTTTCATAAACCCATGCCTTTTCCTCCCAAACCATCCAAAAAAGGATGATGAGGATTTTGAGCACTTTGCTGAAATGATTAGACCTATCTTTTTGCGTATGCGATTAACCGATATGCTCAAAATGAATCCTTATGCTAAGTACATGAAAGAAATTGTTACAAATAAAAGAAAGATACCGGAAGCTGAAATTTCCACCATGCTTACTAATTATACTTTTAAGGGTGGAATACCAAAGAAACTTGGAGATCCAAGAGTACCCACTATACCATGCTCCATTAAAAGAAACTATGTTAAAACTGCTTTATGTGATCTTGGAGCCGGTGTTAGTGTTATGCCTCTCTCTTTATATCGTAGACTTGATTTGAATAAGTTGACGCCTACTGAAATATCTTTGCAAATGGCTGATAAATCAACTGCTATACCTGTCGGTATTTGTGAGGATGTGCCTGTTGTAGTTGCAAACGTTACTATTTTAACAGACTTTGTTATTCTTGATATTCTCGAGGACGATAGTATGTCTATTATTCTTGGAAGACCCTTTTTGAATACTGCAGCGGCTGTTATTGATTGCACTAAAGGCACTGTCACTTTTCATGTTAATGGCAATGAGCATACGGTACACTTTCCGAGGAAACAAGCTCAAGTTCATAGTATCAACTCTATTGGAAAAATTCCATCGATTATATTTGGAGGTTTTGAATTTCCTCTTCCTACTTTCAAGAAGAAATATGATATTGTTATTATTGGGGATGTGCATATCCCCGTTGAGGTAACATAGTGTTATTCGAAATTTCTCCGGTTCCATGTTATTCGGAATGAGTTCGTTAATAAGACTTGATCAACCTTGTTAGTGGATTCCTTTTGATGATCATGAGATGGATGAAACTAGAAGGCACAACCTTCTGTACCCCACTTTTACTTTCTGTTATTTATATTAAATAAAATAAAACAAATATTTTTCTGTCTGTTATCTGATTATCCGTGCAATATAAAAATACCCCGAAAATAAAAGTTCTCCAAATGCCCTGAAATTTAAATATAATTTTTTCCAGAATATTTGAGAATATTTGGCACTGAAAACATAGCAAGGGGGTCAACCACCTGCCCATGAGGGTGGAGGGCGTGCCCTACCCCCCTGGGCGCGCCCCCTGCCTTGTGGGCCCACGGTGGCCCTCCTCCACTTATCCTTTCACCCATACACTCCTTCTTCCTCCCCCAAACACGAAGAACCAGCTCCAACCCGAGTCCAAGCTCGTTTTGCTGCCATTTTCGATCTCCTTGCTCAAAGCACCTCTCACAAAACTGCTTGGGGAGATTGTTCCTTGGTATCTGACTCCTCCATTGGTCCAATTAGTTTTTGTTCTAGTGCTTTATTCATTGCAAATTTTTGCTGTTTAGGTGACCCTGTTCTTGAGCTTGCATGTCAAATTTATATGGTCAAAAGTAGTTTTGATGCATGATATAGGCTCTTGGCACTTTTAGGAGTAGTTGATATCAATATTATTGAGTTTGGTTTACTTTTATTTTGAAGTTACTAAAAATTTCAAAAAAAATTCAGAGGAAGAAATATGCTTAGGAAAATGTTCCAAGGTGGTTCTTCAAGGAATCAAGGACCCAGTCTTGCAATGCGTGATGCTGATGATGAGCCACCAAGAGACGCTCCAGTGCGTCCTTGTGAATGGCCTTCTGAGAACTTTATGGATCGAGCGGGAATTAAGGAGGAATTTAATGCATATTTGTGTAATGCTGATCTTGTGAGCTTCGAGGAAGGGAAGTGCAGCCAGTATCACAATCTCACTAGTTCCTTTGTGAGGAGGTTTGAATTTTCATCTTCACGTAATTCTCCAACTGTCCTGTTTGATCTTTATGAAAATTCTTACACTATGGACTTAGAGGATTTCACCACTGCTTGCAAACTTCCACAATGGGGTAGTATAAGGGATCCTCGTAAATCTGAATTTAGAGATTTTCTTGCTAGTATAACTATGGGAGAATCTAGAGATATAACACAAGCTACCATAGGGAGCATTCACTTTCCTGCTATACATTATTTTGCTCTCTTCATAGGTAGATGCATTAATGGTAAAGATGAGGCATGTCACATGTGTGTCCCTGACCTCAGTATTCTTAGGAGTGCTGTGTTAGAAGACAAATCTTATAATTTGGGAGCCATTGTTGCACGTAGGTTGCATCTTAATAGATTTAATGGAGCTTTCTTTGGTGGAATTTATGCAACCCGCATAGCTAATTTTCTTGGTGTAGCCATACGCGAAGATGATATTGAATTACCCCCTGCTTACCTAGACTTTAATGCTATGGTTCACCACCAGTTTGTCGAGAGGAATGAATCTCCTCTCCAGTATCGTTTAATCTTTGACAGACGCCGTGCTGTCCATATTACTCTCCCTACTCCTGCCTTCTTTGATTATCAGGCAAAAGGAAGATATGTTATTACCAGAGAGGAGGCAGATGAGTACGAGAGGAGAGCGGAGGCCACTCGTCGCCACACTGCAACTCAGGAGGCGATAGCCGCTGCATCACAGTACGACCCCAACTATTATTATGGATATCCACCAGGCCAGCCGTGGCCATAGACCAACTTAGGCCAAAAGCCTAAGCTTGGGGGAGTACATATTTCTCACCGACATTATATTCATGTTCACACACTCATTACTAGATGTCGGTGCTCATACTTTTTCATTGTATCATCCATGCTAGTTTATTTTCCTTTTTATGCCTTCTTCTTGTGTGTTTGATTAACCTTAAGAAAAACAAAAAAAATAGTTGTAGTTTTTAATTAGTTTACTTTCCATGCTTGTAATAGTAATTAAAAAGAAAATCCAAAAAGATTTCATGTTCTCCTTTTGCTTGTTGGGAGCTTTCCCGTGTAAATAGTTTTATTTCTTTTCTTTGGGGGTCAGTAGGAGAAGACCATAATTAAATTGTTGAAATGGCTCTTATATGCATTATTGTTGATCTGACAAAAGAGCCCATATTTCCTTGTCTTCTCCTGTTTATTGAATGCTTGCAGATTTCAGCTTAGTCCAATGCATGTGCACTATTATTATTATTCACATCGTTCGGTCGTGCAAGTGAAAGGCAATTATGATGATATATGATGGACTGACTGAGATGAGAAATGCTGGTATGAACTCGACCTCTTTTGTTTTTGTAAATATGATTAGTTCATCGTTCTTGATTCAACCTATTATGAATAAACTTGTTTGTAATGACAACTAGAGATCATAGTGCTTATGCCATGCTTGATTAGCTATGAGTTATAATGGTTTACCTTGCGTGCCAACATACTATTAAAATGGTTATGATGTGGTATGATAAGGTGGTATCCTCCTCTGAATGATTTAAGTGACTCGACTTGGCACATGTTTACGCATGTAGTTGAAACAAAATCAACATAGCCTTCACGATATTTATGATTAAGGTGGGTTATATCCTACTCATGCTTGCATTCGGTGTTGATTAATTTTAATGCATGTTGATGACTGTTGTCGCTCCCTAGCTAGTCGCTTCCCAGTCTTTTGCTAGCCTTCACCTGTACTAAGCGAGAATACTGCTTGTGCATCCAAATCCATAAACCCCAAAGTTATTCCATATGAGTCCACCATACCTACCTATATACGGTATCTATCTTCCTTTCCAAGTAAATTTGTATGTGCCAAACTCTAAACCTTGAAATAAATATCCTGTTTTGTATGCTCGAATAGCTCATGTATCAACTAGGGCTGTCTGTATCTTTCATGTTAGGCGGGTTATTCTCAAGAGGAGTGGACTCCGCTCCTCACTCACGAGATAAATGGCTGGTCACCGAGATGCCCAGTCCCATGCTTTATGCAAACTAAATCAAAATAATTGCAAACAAAACTCCCCATGGGACTCTTGTTAGTTGGAGGCACTCGTTGTTTCGAGCAAGCCATGGATTGATGCTTGTTGGTGGAAGGGGGACTATAAACTTTACCATTCTGTTTGGGAACCACCTATAATGTGTGTAGCATGGAAGATATTGCCATTTATTGGTTGTTATGTTGAGAGTGAAAGTATACCGCTCAAAATATTATTCACCTCTATTTCAAAACTGAGCTCTGGCACCTCTAAAAATCCCTACTTCCCTCTGCGAAGGGCCTATCTATTTACTTTCATGTTGAGTCATCATCTTCTTATTAAAAAGTACCAGTTGGAGAGCACCACTGTCATTTGCATTCATTACTATTAGTTTACATTGAGTATGACTTGACTGGATCTCCTTTACCATGAATTTCAATTTCTAGTCAGTCCTTGATCTTTAAAGGTGCTCTGCATTTATGTTTTGGGTCTCAGAAAGGGCTAGCAAGACACCATCTTGTTATATCATATTATGATTGTTTTGAGAAAGTGTTGTCATCCGAGATTTCTTATTATGACTCGCTAGTTGATTATGCATTGATATGAGTAAACTTGAGACCTAAGCGTTATTGCGAATGTGGTTAGTTATAATCTTTGCTGAAAACATGAATGCTGGCTTTACATATTTACAACAACAAGAGCAAATAGAGTTTGTAAAAGTTTTTCTTTATCACTTTCAGTTTATCAACTGAATTGCTTGAGGACAAGCAAAGGTTTAAGCTTGGGGGAGTTGATACGTCTCCGTCGTATCTACTTTTCCAAACACTTTTGCCCTTGTTTTGGACTCTAGCTTGCATGATTTGAATGGAACTAACCCAGACTAATGTTGTTTTCAGTAGAATTACCATGGTGTTATTTATGTGTAGAAACAAACGTTCTCGGAATGACCTGAAACTTCACGGAGCAAATTTTTGGAAAATATAAAAAATACCTGCAAAAGATGAAGGCCAGGGGGACCACCACCTGTCCACGAGGGTGGGGGGCGCGCCCCCTACCTCGTGGGCCCCCTGGTACCTCTCTGACCCCAACTCCAACTCTATATATTGTATTTCGGGGAGAAAAAAAATCAGAGAGAAGGATTCATCGCATTTTACGAAACGGAGCCGCCGCCAAGCCCTTAGACCTCTCGGGAGGGCTGATCTGGAGTCCATTCGGGGCTCCGGAGAGGGGAATCCGTTGCCATCGTCATCAACCATCCTCCATCACCAATTTCATGATGCTCACCGCCGTGCGTGAGTAATTCCATCGTAGGCTTGCTGGACGGTGATGGGTTGGATGAGATTTATCATGTAATTGAGTTAGTTTTGTTAGGGTTTGATCCCTAGTATGCATTATGTTCTGAGATTGATGTTGCTATGACTTTGCTATGCTTCATGCTTGTCACTAGGGCCCGAGTGCCATGATTTCAGATCTGAACCTATTATGTTTTCATCAATATATGAGAGTTCTTGATCCTATCTTGCAAGTCTATAGTCACCTATTATATGTTATGATCCGTTAACCCCGAAGTGACAATAATCGGGATAGTTACTGGTGATGACCGTAGTTTGAGGAGTTCATGTATTCACTATGTGTTAATGCTTTGTTCCGGTACTCTATTAAAAGGAGGCCTTAAATCCCCTAGTTTCCGTAAGGACCCCACTGTCACGGGAGGGTAGGACAAAAGATGTCATCCAAGTTCTTTTCCATAAGCCGTATGACTATATTCGGAATACATGCCTACATTACATTGATGAACTGGAGCTAGTTCTGTGTCACCCTAGGTTATGACTGTTACATGATGAACCGCATCCGGCATAATTCTCTATCACTGATCCATTGCCTATGAGCTTTCCATATATTGTTCTGCGCTTATTTATTTTTCCATTGCTATTGCTATCATCACTACAAAATACCAAAAACATTACTTTTACTACGGTTACCTTTTGCTACTGTTACCACTACTATCATATTACCTTGCTACTAAACACTTTGCTGCAGATATTAATGTTACAGGTGTGGTTGAATTGACAACTCAGCTGCTAATACTTGAGAATATTCTTTGGCTCTCCTTGTGTTGAATCAATAAATTTGGGTTGAATACTCTACCCTCGAAAACTGTTGTGATCCCCTATACCTGTGGGTTATCAATCACCTCCCGAAGTGATCACGGCCCAGTAGTATAGCATGGCAGACGGACAAGAGTGTAGGGCCACTAATGGAATGCTAGCATCCTATACTAAGCATTTAGGATAATAGGTAAAGGTATCGCCAATTTTTAGCAACAATGACAGGCTATGCAACGGAATAGGATTAACCAAAAGTAGTAACATGCTTTATTACTCTAATGCAAGCAGTACAGAGA
>NC_041392.1:664943781-664945347 GCF_002162155.2 Triticum dicoccoides | reverse complement strand
TCGTCGTCGATGTAGTTGATCACGGGGGTATCGGCAGCGTCTCGGGGTTTATCGGAAAGAAGTAACATAGGGGGAAGTCAATAAATAATAGAGCAATCAAAGCAACACAAAGCATATCAAGGCAATACATGGTGCTAGGGGTGACCTAACGCGGTACTAGGTGCTGCTGTCAAGGGGGAAAACATCCGGGAAAGTATCCCCGATGTTCGGCATTTTCGGACAGACAAATCAGAGCGGGACAGTTGCAGGTTCGCTCTCCTAGGGACGTGTGGCACACGAACTGACTGCGTATTCGAATTCATCTCATCGTTCTAAGCAACTTTCATGTACAAAGTATTTTCATCCGAGTTACGAATTATTTTATATTAATTTTCAAAGTTTTAATTCATTTTCTAAATTATTTTAATTCAAAAAATAAATTGTTAAATACTATGGGTACACATAAGTGTACCCTGAGGTGTACACATGGGGCTGACTGGTGGGGACAGGGGGCTGAGTCAGCAGTCAAAGTTTGACCATTGACTGGTCAACCGGACCAGTAGGTCCCACATGTCATTAACCAGTTATTTAACAAATTGTTTAAATAGGTTATTTAGGTGGGGTGGGACCTAGAGGCCACTGAGACATTTTAGTTAACTAATTTTAGTTTGACCCAAATTCCTAATTAGTGCGTGGGGGTCCCACAGTCCGTGGCTAGGGGGGGGGTAGCTCCTAACTAAAAGGCAGGCCCCAGCAGGGGATTTTGCATGTGCGCTCGGGCAGAGGGCGCCGGCCGCGGCGGCAATTGTCTAGCAGGCAGCAGCCGGGGAAGGCGGGCTTCACACACGGCGGACAGGGGCGAGCGGGGACGACACGTAGGAGCGAGCGGTGGCCACGGCGGACACGAGCGGGGGTGGGGGCGGAGCATCGTCAGCAGGGCAGCGGGCGACTACGGAAGCGGCACGGCAGGTGTGGCCAGGAACCGGCGGGGGATGGGAGGGAAGGCGCGGGCGGCGCGATTGGGAAGCACGCCGGCGGGCCGCGGTGCAGCAGCTGCAGTACGCAGGCAGCAGCGGTACAGCGAGCGCGGGCAAATGGGGCATGGGCGTCAGCAGGGGAGGGCGCGACGCGGCAATGGGGCCAGTGGAGGACGACGTCGCAAGAGGGAGAGGAGGCAGGGTTGCGGTGAGCGTGATGCTGGCGCACGTATGGGGCAGAGATCTACGGCGCGCGAGCGCAAGCAGGAGCAGAGCTCCGGGTGCATGGTGGAACAGCGGCGTACGACCACGAATTCGAAGGGGGCAAGCTGGGGGATGGAGGAGGAGCTCACTTTGAGCATGTAGATGAACAAGGTGGACTCGGGGAGGCTCCGGCCAGGCGAATCATAGACGAGTGCTGCAGTGCCCGAGGATGATGACGACGGCGATCCAGCGATGCGACATGGATGGGCTCGATCTGGTCCTTGTAGACGAAGCAGGGAGCAGCGGAGGTTCTTCTGGACGTGCTAAGTCGACATGGGGTCGAGGTTGGTCATGGCTGCGAGGTGCTCCATGGCCACAACAGCGTTCAAGCCCGATCCCGATTGGA
>NC_041392.1:664928652-664943437 GCF_002162155.2 Triticum dicoccoides | reverse complement strand
GGGGAGAGGGAGAGTGGGGGCGCTAGTGGGGGGGGAGTGGGGTGTCGGTGCCTATGGTTTCGGCACCAGGGGGTTAAGGGAGTGGGGATGGGCCGGCCTGGCATGTGGCTGGACAGAGGCCCGGTGGGAGGGGAGCCTTTTGGCCTTTTATTTATTATGTTTTATTTTTTTACTGTTTCTTTTCTATTTTCTTTTATTTCTTAATAGTTTAAAGTTTTACCAAAAGAACCCATAACTATAATAGAGTTACAATTCCAACTACTGCCACACAAAGTTTTATACATGAACAAAATAGTTTAGTATTTTATAAAATCAAAAAGGCATTTATTTAATTGTTTTACCTACTATTTTAATTACTTAAATGCATTTAAATCTTTTATAAAAATGTGGTTTCTCCATCATAATTACCTATGAATTATTTGTCACAACCCGAACAATTTAATTTTAATATTCGAAAACATTTGTTATTAGCCTTTGTTTTAAATTTGAATTTGAATCGGTTTTGAATCAACGTGAGTTTAAATACAGTAACCGAGGTGACATGGCATCATTAGCAGAGGTTCACTGTAGTTTCATTATCCAGGCGTTACAAGCTGACCGTGTCATATGCCTCGTGAAAGTCTATTTTCAGGAAGACCGCCTTAAGGTGTTTGGAGTGCACCTCATGGAGAGATTCGTGAAAAACTAGGACTCTGTCAAGGATATAGCGGCCCTGGATGAATGCTGACTGATCCGGGTGAGTGATCCGGTCCGCTAATTGAGCCACCCTATTGGCGTACCCCTTCGCGATGATGCGGAAGATGACGTTAATAACCGTGTGTCGGTGTCAAAATCGGCGGATCTCGGGTAGGGGGTCCCGAACTGTGCGTCTAAGGTTGATGGTAACATGAGACAGGGGACACAAAGTTTTACCCAAGTTCGGGCCCTCTTGATGGAGGTAATAGCCTACGTCCTGCTTGATTGATATTGATGAATATGAGTATTACAAGAGTTGATATACCACGAGATCGTAATGGCTAAACCCTAGAAGTCTATCCTGTATGACTAAGGTACTGCGTATATCCTATCCGGACTACACCCTCCAGTTTATATAGACACCGAGGGGATCTAGGGTTACATAGAGTCGGTTACATAAGAGGGAATATTCATAGTTGTTCGCCAAGCTTGCCTTCCACGTCAAGGAGAGTCCTATCCGGACACGGGTACAGTCTTCGGTCTTCATATCTTCACAACCCATCAGTCCGACCCATAGATAACCAGCCGGACGCCTGAGGACCCCTTAGTCCAGGACTCCCTCAGTAGCCCCTGAACCTGGCTTCAATGACAAGGTATCCGGCACGTAGTGCTGTCTTCAACATTGCAAGGCGGGTTCCTCCTTCAGAACTCCCGAATAGTCTCTAGACAAATTGATCGTGTCCGGACCTGTAACACACACCACACACAACCGCAGAGAGAATATAATAACACATAAGTCCAATCTGCTGACAACTTTAGTAATGCAATGTCACGCCTCTCCGGTCATAATTTCGAACCGTTTTTCGCCCCTTGTTTTGAGACGCGGTTGTCTTTGGCACGTCTTGTCAAAGCAGAGATCGTGTCCCCTTATTACGGGATTCTCATTAATACGAGCATGGCTAACCCAACCATCCTACGAGAAAGATTCCTTAGGAATAGGCAGGTTCTTCGGCTTAGGAGGAGGCGTTCAATACCGCAGGCCTTTATAAAGGAACCAAGGGTCGTGTTTTTACGCCAAACTTCTCCTCAGCCTTCCCAACCCCGAGTTCCAGCACCCAAGGTTCGAATCCATTGCTTTCAACCTTCCCATCATGTCTGGATCCAACTCCCAAGGCCGACGGGTGGCTTCCTCCATTATAGAGGAGGATATCACAAAGCTTCGGGCAGCCAGATATCTGACCGGAGATATCCACCACCGGCTTCCTGCTCAAGGACAAGTTATTTCGACCCCCAGATCTGGCGAGAGGGTTGTGTTCATCCCCCACTTCCTCCGGGGGTTAGGGTTTGCTCTTCACCCCTACGTCCGGGGGCTAATGTTTTAGTACAAAATGGATTTTCACGACCTTCCCCCGGACTCGATTCTCCATGTCTCGGTGTTTATCATTATATGTGAGGCCTTCCTTCGAATCCCCCCACACTTCGGATTATGTCTCAAGACCTTTAGTGTTAAACCGAAGATAGTCGACGGAGAATAGGCGGAGTGCAGCGGTGCTACAATCAACCAACTCACCAACACTCCCGGGCCAAAAGGTTCTTTTACCGAGACTTCCAAAACTAGTGGCAACGGGAGTGGTTTTACATTACAAAGCCCCGCAGTACTAAGTGGGTTGCTGTACCCACCTTCCGTCCTGGCCCACTATCACAGCTTGCATCATGGGTCAACAAGGGACTGGACTGGGGATCGATTGATGAAGTGCAGACTTTACAAAGCCGCATCCGAACCCTCCTCGAGAGAGGCATCAATCTTGTCGGCGTGATCCAAGTGATGTTAGTGAAGGAAATATGCCCTAGAGGCAATAATAAAGTTATTATTTATTTCCTTATAATCATGATAAATGTTTATTATTCATGCTAGAATTGTATTTACCGGAAACATAATACATGTGTGAATACATAGACAAACAAAGTGTCACTAGTATGCCTCTACTTGACTAGCTCGTTAATCAAAGATGGTTATGTTTACTAACCATGAACAATGAGTTGTTATTTGATTAACGAGGTCACATCATTAGCAGAATGATCTGATTGACATGACCCATTCCATTAGCTTAGCACCCGATCGTTTAGTATGTTGCTATTGCTTTCTTCATGACTTATACATGTTCCTATGACTATGAGATTATGCAACTCCCGTTTACCGGAGGAACACTTTGGGTACTACCAAACGTCACAACGTAACTGGGTGATTATAAAGGAGTACTACAGGTGTCTCCAATGGTCGATGCTGGGTTGGCGTATTTCGAGATTAGGATTTGTCACTCCGATTGTCGGAGAGGTATCTCTGGGCCCTCTCGGTAATACACATCACATAAGCCTTGCAAGCATTACAACTAATATGATAGTTGTGAGATGATGTATTACGGAACGAGTAAAGAGACTTGCCGGTAACGAGATTGAACTAGGTATTGGATACCGACGATCGAATCTCGGGCAAGTAACATACCGATGACAAAGGGAACAACGTATGTTGTTATGCGGTCTGACCGATAAAGATCTTCGTAGAATATGTAGGAGCCAATATGGGCATCCAGGTCCCGCTATTGGTTATTGACCAGAGACATGTCTCGGTCATGTCTACATTGTTCTCGAACCCGTAGGGTCCGCACGCTTAAGGTTACGATGACAGTTATATTATGAGTTTATGCATTTTGATGTACCGAAGGTTGTTCGGAGTCCCGGATGTGATCACGGACATGACGAGGAGTCTCGAAATGGTCGAGACATAAAGATTGATATATTGGAAGCCTATGTTTGGACATCGGAAGTGTTCCGGGTGAAATCGGGATTTTACCGGGTTACCGGGAGGTTACCGGAACCCCCCGGGAACCATATGGGCCATCATGGGCCTTAGTGGAAAGGAGAAAGGGGCAGCCCAAGGGGGCTGCGCGCCTCCCCCCTTCCCCTAGTCCTATTAGGACTAGGAGAGGTGGCCGACCACCCCTCTCCCTCTTTCCCCCTTGGGAATCCTAGTTGGAATAGGATTGGGGGGGTGGAGTCCTACTCCCGGTAGGAGTAGGACTCCTCCTGCGCCTCTCTCTCTTGGCCGGCGCCCCCTCCCCCCTTGGCTCCTTTATATACTAAGGTAGAGGCACCCCAAAGACACACAAGTTGACACAAGTTGATCCACGTGATCTATTCCTTAGCCGTGTGCGGTGCCCCCTGCCACCATATTCCTCGATAATACTGTAGCGGAGTTTAGGCGAAGCCCTGCTGCTGTAGTTCATCAAGATCGTCACCACGCCGTCGTGCTGACGAAACTCTTCCCCGACACTTTGCTGGATTGGAGTCCGGGGATCGTCATCGAGCTGAACGTGTGCTCGAACTCGGAGGTGCCGTAGTTTCGGTGCTTGATCGGTTGGATCGAGAAGACGTACGACTACTTCCTCTACATCGTGTCATCGCTTCCGCAGTCGGTCTGCGTTGGGTACGTAGACAATACTCTTCCCTCGTTGCTATGCATCACATGATCTTGCGTGTGCGTAGGAATTTTTTTTGAAATTACTACGAAACCTTACAGTGGCATTCGAGCCTAGGTTATTTATGTTGATGTTATATGCACGAGTAGAACACAAGTGAGTTGTGGACGATACAAGTCATACTGCCTACCAGCATGTCATACTTTGGTTCGGCGGTATTGTTGGACGAGACGACCCAGACCAACCTTACGCGTACGCTTACGCGAGACCGGTTCCCTCGACGTGCTTTGCACAGAGATGGCTTGCGGGCGACTGTCTCTCCAACTTTAGTTGAACCAAGTATGGCTACGCCCGGTCCTTGCGAAGGTTAAAACGGAGTCTATTTGACAAACTATCGTTGTGGTTTTGATGCGTAGGTGAGATTGGTTCTTACTTAAGCCCGTAACAGCCACGTAAAACATGCAACAACAAAGTAGAGGACGTCTAACTTGTTTTTGCAAGGCATGTTGTGATGTGATATGGTCAAAGCATGATGCTGAATTTTATTGTATGAGATGATCATGTTTTGTAACCGAGTTATCGGCAACTGGCAGGAGCCATATGGTTGTCACTTTATTGTATGCAATGCAATCGCGATGTAATGCTTTACTTTATTACTAAACGGTAGTGATAGTCGTGGAAGCATAAGATCGGCGAGACGACAACGATGCTACGATGGAGATCAAGGTGTCGCGCCGGTGACGATGGTGATCATGACGGTGCTTCGGAGATGGAGATCACAAGCACAAGATGATGATGACCATATCATATCACTTATATTGATTGCATGTGATGTTTATCTTTTTATGCATCTTATCTTGCTTTGATTGACGGTAGCATTATAAGATGATCTCTCACTAAATTATCAAGAAGTGTTCTCCCTGAGTATGCACCGTTGCCAAAGTTCGTCGTGCCCAGACACCACGTGATGATCGGGTGTGATAAGCTCTACGTCCATCCACAACGGGTGCAAGCCAGTTTTGCACACGCAGAATACTCAGGTTAAACTTGACGAGCCTAGCATATGCAGATATGGCCTCGGAACACGGAGACCGAAAGGTCGAGCGTGAATCATATAGTAGATATGATCAACATAACGATGTTCACCATTGAAAACTACTCCATCTCACGTGATGATCGGTCATGGTTTAGTTGATTTGGATCACGTAATCACTTAGAGGATTAGAGGGATGTCTATCTAAGTGGGAGTTCTTAAATAATATGATTAATTGAACTTAAATTTATCATGAACTTTGTACCTGATAGTATCTTGCTTGTTTATGTTGATTGTAGATAGATGGCTCGTGCTATTGTTCCGTTGAATTTTAATGCGTTCCTTGAGAAAGCAAAGTTGAAAGATGATGGTAGCAATTACACGGACTGGGTCCGTAACTTGAGGATTATCCTCATTGCTGCACAGAAAAATTACGTCCTGGAAGCACCGCTGGGTGCCAGGCCTGCTGCTGGAGCAACACCAGATGTTATGAACGTCTGGCAGAGCAAAGCTGATGACTACTCGATAGTTCAGTGTGCCATGCTTTACGGCTTAGAATCGGGACTTCAACGATGTTTTGAACGTCATGGAGCATATGAGATGTTCCAGGAGTTGAAGTTAATATTTCCAGCAAATGCCCGAATTGAGAGATATGAAGTCTCCAATAAGTTCTATAGCTGCAAGATGGAGGAGAACAGTTCTGTCAGTGAGCATATACTCAAAATGTCTGGGTATAATAATCACTTGATTCAATTGGGAGTTAATCTTCCGGATGATTGCGTCATTGACAGAATTCTCCAATCACTGCCACCAAGCTACAAGAGCTTCGTGATGAACTATAATATGCAAGGGATGAACAAGACTATTCCCGAGCTCTTCGCAATGCTGAAAGCTGCGGAGGTAGAAATCAAAAAGGAGCATCAAGTGTTGATGGTTAACAAAACCACTAGTTTCAAGAAAAAGGGCAAAGGAAAGAAGAAAGGGAACTTCAAGAAGAACAGCAAGCCAGTTGCTGCTCAAGAGAAGAAACCCAAGTCTGGACCTAAGCCTGAAACTGAGTGCTTCTACTGCAAGCAGACTGGTCACTGGAAGCGGAACTGCCCCAAGTATTTGGCAGATAAGAAGGATGGCAAGGTGAACAAAGGTATATGTGATATACATGTTATTGATGTGTACCTTACTAGAGCTCGCAGTAGCACCTGGGTATTTGATACTGGTTCTGTTGCTAATATTTGCAACTCGAAACAGGGACTACGGAATAAGCGGGCACTGGCAAAGGACGAGGTGACGATGCGCGTGGGAAACGGTTCCAAAGTCGATGTGATCGTAGTCGGCACGCTACCTCTAAATCTACCTTTGGGATTAATATTAGACCTAAGTAATTGTTATTTGGTGCCAGCGTTGAGCATGAACATTATATCTGGATCTTGTTTATTGCGAGACGGTTATTCATTTAAATCAGAGAATAATGGTTGTTCTATTTATATGAGTAATATCTTTTATGGTCATGCACCCTTGAAGAGTGGTCTATTCTTATTGAATCTCCAAAGTAGTAATACACATATTCATAATGTTGAAGCCAAAAGATGCAGAGTTGATAACGAAAGTGCAACTTATTTGTGGCACTGTCGTTTAGGTCATATCGGTATAAAGCGCATGAAGAAACTCCATGCTGATGGACTTTTGGAACCACTTGATTATGAATCACTTGGTACTTGCGAACCGTGCCTCATGGGCAAGATGACTAAAACACCGCTCTCCGGTACTATGGAGAGAGCAACAGATTTGTTGGAAATCATACATACCGATGTATGTGGCCCGATGAATATTGAGGCTCGTGGCGGATATCGTTATTTTCTCACCTTCACAGATGATTTAAGCAGATATGGGTATATCTACTTAATGAAACATAAGTCTGAAACATTTGAAAAGTTCAAAGAATTTCAGAGTGAAGTTGAAAATCATCGTAACAAGAAAATAAAGTTTCTACGATCTGATCGTGGAGGAGAATATTTGAGTTAAGAGTTTGGTGTACATTTGAAAAACTGTGGAATAGTTTCGCAACTCACGCCACCCGGAACACCACAACGTAATGGTGTGTCCGAACGTCGTAATCGTACTTTACTAGATATGGTGCGATCTGTGATGTCTCTTACTGATTTACCGCTATCATTTTGGGGATATGCTTTAGAGACGGCCGCATTCACGTTAAATAGGGCACCATCAAAATCCGTTGAGACGACGCCTTATGAACTGTGGTTTGGCAAGAAACCAAAGTTGTCGTTTCTTAAAGTTTGGGGCTGCGATGCTTATGTGAAAAAGCTTCAACCTGATAAGCTCGAACCCAAATCGGAGAAATGTGTCTTCATAGGATACCCAAAGGAAACTGTTGGGTACACCTTCTATCACAGACCCGAAGGCAAGACATTCGTTGCTAAGAATGGATCATTTCTAGAGAAGGAGTTTCTCTCGAAAGAAGTGAGTGGGAGGAAAGTAGAACTTGACGAGGTAACTGTACCTGCTCCCTTACTGGAAAGTAGTTCATCACAGAAAACTGTTTCAGTGACACCTACACCAGTTAGTGAGGATGCCAATGATAATGATCATGAAACTTCAGATCAAGATACTACTGAACCTCGTAGATCAACCAGAGTAAGATCCGCACCAGAGTGGTACGGTAATCCTGTTCTGGAGGTCATGCTACTAGATCATGATGAACCTACGAACTATGAAGAAGCGATGGTGAGCCCAGATTCCGCAAAGTGGCTTGAAGCCATGAAATCTAAGATGGGATCCATGTATGAGAACAAAGTGTGGACTTTGGTTGACTTGCCCGATGATCGGCAAGCAATTGAGAATAAATGGATCTTCAAGAAGAAGACTGACGCTGATGGTAATGTTACTGTCTACAAAGCTCGACTTGTCGCAAAAGGTTTTCGGCAAGTTCAAGGGATTGACTACGATGAGACCTTCTCACCCGTAGTGATGCTTAAGTCTGTCCGAATCATGTTAGCAATTGCCGCATTTTATGATTATGAAATTTGGCAGATGGATGTCAAAACTGCATTCCTGAATGGATTTCTGGAAGAAGAGTTGTATATGATGCAACCAAAAGGTTTTGTCGATCCAAAGGAAGGTAACAAAGTGTGCAAGCTCCAGCGATCCATTTATGGACTGGTGCAAGCCTCTCGGAGTTGGAATAAACGTTTTGATAGTGTGATCAAAGCATTTGGTTTTATACAGACTTTCGGAGAAGCCTGTATTTACAAGAAAGTGAGTGGGAGCTCTGTAGCATTTCTGATATTATATGTGGATGGCATATTACTGATTGGAAATGATATAGAATTTCTGGATAAAATAAAGGGATACTTGAATAAAAGTTTTTCAATGAAAGACCTCGGTGAAGCTGCTTACATATTAGGCATTAAGATCTATAGAGATAGATCAAAACGCTTAATTGGACTTTCACAAAGCACATACCTTGACAAAATTTTGAAGAAGTTCAAAATGGATCAAGCGAAGAAAGGGTTCTTGCCTGTGTTACAAGGTGTGAAATTGAGTAAGACTCAATGCCCGACCACTACAGAAGATAGAGAGAATATGAAAGATGTTCCCTATGCATCAGCCATAGGATCTATCATGTATGCAATGCTGTGTACCAGACCTGATGTATGCCTTGCTATAAGTTTAGCAGGGAGGTACCAAAGTAATCCAGGAGTGGATCACTGGACAGCGGTCAAGAACATCCTGAAATACCTGAAAAGGACTAAGGATATGTTTCTCATATATGGAGGTGACAAAGAGCTCATCGTAAAAGGTTACGTTGATGCAAGCTTTGACACTGATCCGGACGATTCTAAATCGCAAACCGGATACGTGTTTACATTAAACGGTGGAGCTGTCAGTTGGTGCAGTTCTAAACAAAGCATCGTAGCGGGATCTACATGTGAAGCGGAATACATAGCTGCTTCGGAAGCAGCAAATGAAGGAGTCTGGATGAAGGAGTTCATATCCGATCTAGGTGTCATACCTAGTGCATCGGGTCCAATGAAAATCTTTTGTGACAATACTGGTGCAATTGCCTTGGCAAAGGAATCCAGATTTCACAAAAGGACCAAACACATCAAGAGACGCTTCAACTCCATCCGGGATCTAGTCCAGGTGGGAGACATAGAGATTTGCAAGATACATACAGATCTGAATATTGCAGACCCGTTGACTAAGCCTCTTCCACGAGCAAAACATGATCAGCACCAAAGCACCATGGGTGTTAGATTCATTACAGTGTAATCTAGATTATTGACTCTAGTGCAAGTGGGAGACTGAAGGAAATATGCCCTAGAGGCAATAATAAAGTTATTATTTATTTCCTTATAATCATGATAAATGTTTATTATTCATGCTAGAATTGTATTTTTCGGAAACATAATACATGTGTGAATACATAGACAAACAGAGTGTCACTAGTATGCCTCTACTTGACTAGCTCGTTAATCAAAGATGGTTATGTTTCCTAACCATGAACAATGAGTTGTTATTTGATTAACGAGGTCACATCATTAGTAGAATGATCTGATTGACATGACCCATTCCATTAGCTTAGCACCTGATCGTTTAGTATGTTGCTATTGCTTTCTTCATGACTTATACATGTTCCTATGACTATGAGATTATGCAACTCCCGTTTACCGGAGGAACACTTTGGGTACTACCAAACGTCACAACGTAAATGGGTGATTATAAAGGAGTACTACAGGTGTCTCCAATGGTCGATGTTGGGTTGGCGTATTTCGAGATTAGGATTTGTCACTCCGATTGTCGGAGAGGTATCTCTGGGCCCTCTCGGTAATGCACATCACATAAGCCTTGCAAGCACTGAAACTAATATGTTAGTTGTGAGATGATGTATTACGGAACGAGTAAAGAGACTTGCCGGTAACGAGATTGAACTAGGTATTGGATACCGACGATCAAATCTCGGGCAAGTAACATACCGATGACAAAGGGAACAACGTATGTTGTTATGCGGTCTGACCGATAAAGATCTTCGTAGAATATGTAGGAGCCAATATGGGCATCCAGGTCCCGCTATTGGTTATTGACCGGAGACATGTCTCGGTCATGTCTACATTGTTCTCGAACCCGTAGGGTCCGCACGCTTAAGGTTACGATGACAGTTATATTATGAGTTTATGCATTTTGATGTACCGAAGGAGTTCGGAGTCCCGGATGAGATCGGGGACATGACGAGGAGTCTCGAAATGGTCGAGACGTAAAGATCGATATATTGGACGACTATATTCGGACATCGGAAAGGTTCCGAGTGATTCGGGTATTTTTCGGAGTACCGGGTAGTTACGGGAGAAGTAATGGGCCTTGATGGGCTTTAGTGGGAAGAGGAAAAAGGCTGCTCCGCCCCCCCTCCCCTTTGGTCCGAATTGGACTAGGGAAAAGGGGGCCGGCCACCTCTCCTTCTCCTCCTATTCCTTCTCCCTTCCTCCCCTCTTGGTGGACTCCTACTAGGACTTGGAATCCTAGTAGGACTCCCTATCCTGGCCGCACCTTTGCCTTGGCCGGCCTCCTCCTCCTCCATCCTTTATATACGGAGGCAGGGGCACCTCTAAACACACAAGTTGACACAAGTTGATCCACGTGATCGATTCCTTAGCCGTGTGCGGTGCCCCCTGCCACCATATTCCTCGATAATACTGTAGCGGAGTTTAGGCGAAGCCCTGCTGCTGTAGTTCATCAAGATCGTCACCACGCCGTCGTGCTGACGAAACTCTTCCCCGACACTTTGCTGGATCGGAGTCCGGGGATCGTCATCGAGCTGAACGTGTGCTCGAACTCGGAGGTGCCGTAGTTTCGGTGCTTGATCGGTTGGATCGTGAAGACGTACGACTACTTCCTCTACGTCGTGTCATTGCTTCCGCAGTCGGTCTGCGTTGGGTACGTAGACAACACTCTCCTCTCGTTGCTATGCATCACATGATCCTGTGTGCGCGTAGGAAATTTTTTGAAATTACTACGAAACCCAACAGTTAGCAATTGCCGCATTTTATGATTATGAAATTTGGCAGATGGATGTCAAAACTGCATTCCTGAATGGATTTCTGGAAGAAGAGTTGTATATGATGCAACCAGAAGGTTTTGTCGATCCAAAGGAAGCTAACAAAGTGTGCAAGCTCCAGCGATCCATTTATGGACTGGTGCAAGCCTCTCGGAGTTGGAATAAACGTTTTGATAGTGTGATCAAAGCATTTGGTTTTATACAGACTTTCGGAGAAGCCTGTATTTACAAGAAAGTGAGTGGGAGCTCTGTAGCATTTCTGATATTATATGTGGATGACATATTACTCATTGGAAATGATATAGAATTTCTGGATAGCATAAAGGGATACTTGAATAAAAGTTTTTCAATGAAAGACCTCGGTGAAGCTGCTTACATATTAGGCATTAAGATCTATAGAGATAGATCAAGACACTTAATTGGACTTTCACAAAGCACATACCTTGACAAGATTTTGAAGAAATTCAAAATGGATCAAGCAAAGAAAGGATTCTTGCCTGTATTACAAGGTGTGAAATTGAGTAAGACTCAATGCCCGACCACTGCAGAAGATAGAGAGAATATGAAAGATGTTCCCTATGCATCAGCCATAGGCTCTATCATGTATGCAATGCTGTGTACCAGACCTGATGTGTGCCTTGCTATAAGTTTAGCAGGGAGGTACCAAAGTAATCCAGGAGTGGATCACTGGACAGCGGTCAAGAACATCCTAAAATACCTGAAAAGGACTAAGGATATGTTTCTCGTATATGGAGGTGACAAAGAGCTCATCGTAAAAGGTTACGTTGATGCAAGCTTTGACACTGATCCGGACGATTCTAAATCGCAAACCGGATACGTGTTTACATTAAACGGTGGAGCTGTCAGTTGGTGCAGTTCTAAACAAAGCGTCGTAGCGGGATCTACATGTGAAGCGGAATACATAGCTGCTTCGGAAGCAGCAAATGAAGGAGTCTGGATGAAGGAGTTCATATCCGATCTAGGTGTCATACCTAGTGCATCGGGTCCAATGAAAATCTTTTGTGACAATACTGGTGCAATTGCCTTGGCAAAGGAATCCAGATTTCACAAAAGGACCAAACACATCAAGAGACGCTTCAACTCCATCCGGGATCTAGTCCAGGTGGGAGACATAGAGATTTGCAAGATACATACGGATCTGAATGTTGCAGACCCATTGACTAAGCCTCTCCCACGAGCAAAACATGATCAGCACCAAGGCTCCATGGGTGTTAGAATCATTACAGTGTAATCTAGATTATTGACTCTAGTGCAAGTGGGAGACTGAAGGAAATATGCCCTAGAGGCAATAATAAAGTTATTATTTATTTCCTTATAATCATGATAAATGTTTATTATTCATGCTAGAATTGTATTTACCGGAAACATAATACATGTGTGAATACATAGACAAACAAAGTGTCACTAGTATGCCTCTACTTGACTAGCTCGTTAATCAAAGATGGTTATGTTTCCTAACCATGAACAATGAGTTGTTATTAGATTAACGAGGTCACATCATTAGCAGAATGATCTGATTGACATGACCCATTCCATTAGCTTAGCACCCGATCGTTTAGTATGTTGCTATTGCTTTCTTCATGACTTATACATGTTCCTATGACTATGAGATTATGCAACTCCCGTTTACCGGAGGAACACTTTGGGTACTACCAAACGTCACAACATAACTGGGTGATTATAAAGGAGTACTACAGGTGTCTCCAATGGTCGATGCTGGGTTGGCGTATTTCGAGATTAGGATTTGTCACTCTGATTGTCGGAGAGGTATCTCTGGGCCCTCTCGGTAATACACATCACATAAGCCTTGCAAGCATTACAACTAATATGATAGTTGTGAGATGATGTATTACGGAACGAGTAAAGAGACTTGCCGGTAACGAGATTGAACTAGGTATTGGATACCAACGATCGAATCTCGGGCAAGTAACATACCGATGACAAAGGGAACAACGTATGTTGTTATGCGGTCTGACCGATAAAGATCTTCGTAGAATATGTAGGAGCCAATATGGGCATCCAGGTCCCGCTATTGGTTATTGACCAGAGACGTGTCTCGGTCATGTCTACATTGTTCTCGAACCCGTAGGGTCCGCACGCTTAAGGTTACGATGACAGTTATATTATGAGTTTATGCATTTTGATGTACCGAAGGTTGTTCGGAGTTCCGGATGTGATCACGGACATGACGAGGAGTCTCGAAATGGTCGAGACATAAAGATTGATATATTGGAAGCCTATGTTTGGACATCGGAAGTGTTCCGGGTGAAATCGGAATTTTACCGGGTTACCGGGAGGTTACCGGAACCCCCCCGGGAACCATATGGGCCATCATGGGCCTTAGTGGAAAGGAGAAAGGGGCAGCCCAAGTGGGCTGCGCGCCTCCCCCCTTCCCCTAGTCCTATTAGGACTAGGAGAGGTGGCCGGCCACCCCTCTCCCTCTTTCCCCCTTGGGAATCCTAGTTGGAATAGGATTGGGGGGGTGGAGTCCTACTCCCGGTAGGAGTAGGACTCCTCCTGTGCCTCTCTCTCTTGGCCGGGGCCCCCTCCCCCCTTGGCTCCTTTATATACTGAGGTAGAGGCACCCCAAAGACACACAAGTTGACACAAGTTGATCCACGTGATCTATTCCTTAGCCGTGTGCGGTGCCCCCTGCCACCATATTCCTCGATAATACTGTAGCGGAGTTTAGGCAAAGCCCTGCTGCTGTAGTTCATCAAGATCGTCACCACGCCGTCGTGCTGACGAAACTCTTCCCCGACACTTTGCTGGATCGGAGTCCGGGGATCGTCATCGAGCTGAACGTGTGCTCGAACTCGGAGGTGCCGTAGTTTCGGTGCTTGATCGGTTGGATCGAGAAGACGTACGACTACTTCCTCTACATCATGTCATCGCTTCCGCAGTCGGTCTGCGTTGGGTACGTAGACAATACTCTTCCCTCGTTGCTATGCATCACATGATCTTGCGTGTGCGTAGGAATTTTTTTTGAAATTACTACGAAACCCTACAATTAGTCCGCCGAATCCTGCCCTGCCAGCGCAGGTCTCGCTGCATGTGGGAGTTCAATCCAGAAGGTCCACGAATCCTCCAACACCTTTTCGGCACCACACACGATGGGATGTGGAAGTTATTTTTTGGGAAGCGGAAACATTGGCCGGACACTGCCGAGGACGCCGGCCTTAACTACAATCTTCCAGATACTCCGGTAAGCACTTGGCTTTCGAATACTTTTGTAATTATGCATACTGCAATATGGTACTGAGCAAGCTATCTTCTTCCAGGGCTGGACAAATAAAGCGGAACTGATTATGTGTTCGGCCCTCTGCCCGAGGGCCCAACAAATCTTGTTCTAACCCGGATGCTTGCCCCGGAACCGTACCTGATGCCTGTGAAGGAGGGCGAGACGAAGAGTGAGAAGACCAAAGACAACCCCAATTCCCATGGAATACCAGACTTTGTGTCTGGAGAAATCAAAATCCCCTTATCCGAAGACAAAAGAGAAGGGGGGGG